>NW_022196897.1:167184793-167202202 GCF_008632895.1 Mastomys coucha | reverse complement strand
AGGGTTTCTCTGTGTAGCCCTGGCTGTCCTGGAAATCCCTCTGTAGACCAGGCTGGCCTCCAGCTCAGAAATCTGCCTGCCTCTGCCTCTGCCTCTGCCTCTGCCTCTGCCTCTGCCTCTGCCTCCCAAGTGCTGGGATTAAATGCATGCACCACCACTGCCCGGCTTTACAGCTAGCTTTCTTAAGACTAACCATTTTTCTAATTTTCTTGGACCCCCCCTGAAAAGGAATTTTTGCCCCAAAACAACAGGAAGTAATTATAAGAAGACTGTCATCCCAGTCCCTTAAGTTGGGGTGGTGGTTTTAGTCATTTTATGAATTATAGATATGTTGTCACTTTAGGGATAAAATTTTTTAGCAAAAAATTATAGTTTTGGATATGGAGGAAACAAAATAGGGAGCTTAGATTCAGGGACTTCTATCTTTCTTTCCTAGGTAAGGGAAAGGGGGTTGAAAAGAAAAAGGGGAGACATAGAAATATTATAAAAATTAGACAAATAGGGATAGATTATTGAATCTATTTTATAGCTATAATCTTACAAAATTTTGTATATTGATATAAAAATAAGGTTATATTTTGTTACATTGGTACAGAATTTTATATACTGATACAGGTTTAAGGTTTTCATTAGTAGAAATCTTTGTATATTGAGACAAAATTTAAGATTAATTGTGTTATTCTTAGGTAGGCATTGTACCTGAATAATTCATTTAAAAGTACAAGGTTTGATCCCAGCCCTTTAAAAAAATTTTCTTTATTTATGTGAGTACACTGTTGCTGTCTTCATTCACACCAGAAGAAGGCTTCAGATCCCATTACAGATGGTTGTGAGCTACCATGTGGTTGCTGGAAATTGAACTCGGGACCTCTGAAAAAGCAGTCAGTGCTCTTAACCACTAAGTCATCTCTGTAGCCCTAATCCTAGTCCTTTCAATAGCTGCTATTACAAACTGTTTAGGATAATTAGTAATGCAGACTAGCATTCCCGTCAATTATACTCATGGTCTTGTCAGGTGCTGGTCTGTATTGTCGCAGAGATATCTATGCTGGGTGGTGCAGATAACAGACAGCTGGAAACAGGCAACATTTGCTTGCTCAGATATGCTATGAATAGATAGATGGTCTTCAAAAACTCAGAGACTCACAAAATATGGCATTTAAAGATGTTTTCTATTAAGGCTTTTTGATACTGAGACAAAAAAGCCTATTAAGGCTTTTTTGATATCAGCTCCTGGCAGCAGCCCCATTCACCTTGGAAGAAGATAAGCATCAACAACCTTTCATATGCAGTTGCTTCAATTGTAGCAAGCTAGCCACTGAGGGGAGTGTAGAGGGGAGCCCTAACTTTATCTACAGACACAATACTTTCCAAAAAGGACAAATGGAAACAGGGTACTTGACTGCTAAGCTTTGCCAAGACAGGATAAGCAAGTCCTTCATAATTCCTGCTTCACAAATCGTCTGTCAGATATTCCGAGGGAGAGGCTGAAGACAGATGCTCCAGTGTTATAATGTTCGGGATTGTCCAGGCGGTCAGCTGTCTGTCAAATGTGCAGTTTTGGAAGCTGGGTCCTTGTGCTTCCTGCATACTCAGGTAATATTATTCCTTCTGGGGCCTCTAATGGTTTTAGTCTATAGTCTTACTATATACTCAAGTTGTTTAGGATTTAAAAGGATATTCTGGGTCTCCAAAGTCATTTTAGGACGGTAATATGAGTTAGAAGAGAAACTGATTTAGATACAGAACTCTCAACTCACCAGGATAAGATAGATAATATACTACTTTCTTCCGAGTTGCCAAATACAAACAGACTGGACTTTTTGAATGGAGCTCTTTTTTTTTTTTTTTTTTAAGATTTATTTATTTATTATATGTAAGTACACTGTAGCTGCCTTCAGACACTTCCAGAAGAGGGCATCAGATCTCATTACAGATGGTTGTGAGCTACCATGTGGTTGCTGGGATTTGAACTCAGGTCCTTCAGAAGAGCAGTCAGTGCTCTTAACCGCTAAGCTATCTTACCAGCCCTTGAATGGAACTCTTATCTAATAACTTTTTTAATAATTTCATAATTGTTCCTAGAATATGTTCTTTATAAGAGAAAGAGCCTAGAATATGTTCTTTATAAGAGAAAGAGCCTAGAATATGTTCTTTATAAGAGAAAGAGCCTTTTATTTAGACAAAAAGTGTTGAGGTTTGGTCTGTTGCTGTGTATTGTAATGCTAAATTCTGTACCTGAAGGGTACAGGCCAGCAGTTAGAAAAATAGATTAGAGTCACACTACCCCCCAGCAATTATCAAAGCCAAATTTAACAACCATAGTCTGAGTCTCATTTATTTGTAAGCTAGTCAGGGATAAGTTTACACTGGTTGTACTATACCTGTGTTACCAGTGTTCTGTTGAGGAAGTTGTCTCCCATGCCAATGCTTTTAAAGCTATTCCCCACTTTCTCTTATATGGGGTTAGACTTACAATCTAGGCCACCTGCAAGATGTGTTGGGAAAATGGAGGCACAGGACTTGTGGGAGTAGCCAACCAAATGACTAGTCTTAACTTGAGTCCCACACAAGAGGAGCCCATGCCCAACACTGCCTGGATGGCCAGGAACCACAGGCTGGATATGCCAGAGACCTAGGACAGAAAAAAATATCAATAAAATGATTTCTAATGATATTGTTATATTCTCATTAGATCAGTGCCTAGCCCAGTAGCTGTCACAGAGGCTTCTGCCAGCAGCTGATGGGAGCAGATGCAGAGACCCACAGTCAAAAATCAAGTGCAGACAGAGCCCAAATTTGGTCCCTTCCTTTGGAGCTGGGGTGGAGGACAAGGATGACGACCCTGTAGAAGATGGAGACTAAGAAGTGTAGGAGCCAGAGGGGTTGAGGACACCAGGAGAACACGGCCCACAAAGTCAACCAAGCAAGGCTCATAGGGGCTCACAGGCCTGAGGTGGCAATCATGCAGCTTTCCTGGGTCTGCACTAGGTCCTCTGCATAAAGTTGTTAGCTTGGAACTTTTGTGGGATTCCTAATAGTAGGAATGGGGAGGTCTCAAGCCTTTCATCTGCTCTTGGGACTCTTCCTCCTACTGGATGGCCTCGATCAGCCTTGATATGACGGTCTGTGCCTAGTTGTATTGCATCTTGTTCAGTGGATATCCCTGAGAGGCCTACAAGGGAAATAGAGGTATGGATCTGGGTGAGAGGGAAGGTGCGAGTCACAACTGGGAAGAGTGGAGGGAGGAGAAACTGAAGTTGGGATATATTGGAAACAAAAAGTTGAAGACAACCAAGGTGTTTAATACAGGCTTCAGCAGGCTAGTTAGGAGAAAAGAAGCGGCTCAGAAACACACAGAAAAGTACTTGTGGCTGCATCAAAAGAAGAATTGCAGAGTGTTTGTTTGTTTGCTTGCTTTTGAATAGTCATTTATATGATTTTGGGTAGATTTGCAGTTACTACATTTAAGGGTTGCTAGGAAATCTAAGTGAGCTCATTGAGTGGATTCTGAGAATACCTGACAGGATTACATTTTATTTGGTAAATGACTACCCACATGGATGGAGGAGTGTAGGGGGATATCTTGACAGGAGACAAAGTAGTTTTGTTTGAGATCTTTGAAAAAGAATGAGGTACTGCCCAATGTCACACACAGTCAGGCCTCAGGCCTGGGATACTGCCCCTTTAATAAACAATTCTCATCTAAAAGGAGAAAGCTGGCTGCTTTCAGGGCAAATGGGACTCATTATACTGAAATCTTGATATTCAGACATCAGAGCTTTGTTGTTTGTTTTTTAGATAGGGTTTCACTATGTGGCTCTGGCTGGCCTGGAACACCTTAGGTAGACCAGACTAGCTTCAAACTCAAGAGATCCACTTGCCTCCCAAGTGCTGGGACTGAATAAATATGGCAAGATGCCAGGACTGAGAGGTTTGACCAGTAAGGAAGGAGCTCTGTTCCCTTCTCACCACAGAGGATGTCCCTGTCCTGTCCTGTGTGCTCTGCTCAGAGTCATCTCAGACAATGAGAATAAAGCTGCTCTTGGTGCATCTCATTTTAGCAAAAAGCCAGACATGCCTGTAGAGGCCAGAGGATATTATATCTCCCAAAGCTGGAGTCACAGTCAGTTGGGAGCCTCCTGACATAGGCACTGGGATCCAAACTCAGGTCCTCTGGAAGAACAGTATGTGTTCTTAACCACTGAGCCATTGTGCCAGGTCTTCCAGTTCACCAATTTTTAAAAAGTAAATCTGGATATTGGCATTTTGCCTAAGAACCTTTATTTAAAAAAAGAGAAAGCGGGTCTATGAAGATCAGGCTGGCCTCAAACTCACAGATAATCACCTGCCTCTGTCTCCCAAGTGCTAGTGCTAAAGGTGTGTGTAGCTATGTCTAGCTTGCCTTCACTCTCTTATAAATGAAGCTTATAGCTTTCTTTTGAGTTAAGCTTCATGTAAGACTCAAGGTTCATGTTGAGATTCTCTTTCTCTGCCCGTTGTTGAAAGGGCCATTGAGTTGGTTTTGCACCTTTGTGTAGTCAGTCAACTGGCCCTGCGTGTGGAAAACTGGTCTTAGCTCTCTGCTGTTTCATTAATCTTCATGACTATTTATTTCATCACTAATACTATACATTCTTCCCATTTTAGTCTCTTATCAAACATATAAAATATATTTATTTAGTGTGCATGTATGTCAATATAGGTATGCCATGGGCATGTGTGGAGGTCAGAGGACCACTTGTGGGAATCATTCTCTCCTTCCACCTAGAGATTGAATTTAAACCATCAGGCTCACTCTTTACTTGCTGACAGTCCTCTTACCAAACTCATAGCTTTTCAAGTTTGTCTTCCCATGAAATTTAGAATAAGTTTATATCTATAACAAAATTTTGCTGGATTTCAGTATATTATCACTCTAGGGAGACCATATGGTTACTGTTAGGTGTTTCAACAGTAAATATCTAGATCTTCCAGCATCCATGTTCCTAATGCATGCTTTTAGATTTATACCTAAGTATACTTTTGAATAGCTGTAAATGTTATTGTGTTTCATCTCAGTGAGTTTGTTGCTGGTACAGAAATATATTGGTATTTCCATGTTGTTGAGTTTCCTACTTTTGATTTCGTGGGATTGTTGACATAGTTCAGGGTGCTGTGTCCACCTCCCATCTTAATGTGTAGTGTAGCTATTTCCTCTCAGCTTGGCATGACCATTCCTATTCAAATGCAGAGCAACCATGACCACCCACATGAGACACTCTCAAAATTGGGCATTCCCTCATGGAGAGAGAGGCAGTCACAGGGCTCACAAGCTACTTTCTTTCCCTAAGGTTCTGCATGAATTGACTTTTGGTATAGCTGCCTGAGTCACTCATGTGTCTGAAGTAACCCCAAATAAAGTCACTGCTTCAATGAGTTTGATGTGAATGAAATACTTTCACTGATCTATTGTTTATGTCCTCTCTAACTGGAATAAACAAACACTTTTTTTTGTTTTGTTTTTGAGACAAAACGAATTCTGTAGCCCATCATACCTGAAACACTTCACAACCTAGGCTATTTTCAAGGTCATAGCAGCCTTCCTGCGAACTAAGTGTTGAGGTTATAGATAGAATCTATATTTGTCACTGGGACTCATGTGCAGCCCTACTGGCCTGGAACCTGTTATGCAGATCAAGGGGCCTCACACTCAAAGAGATCTGTCTGTCTCTGTACTAAGTGCTGGGTTGAAGGCATGTACAATCACACACAGCCCAGAGAAATGTAATATAGGCACCCCAAGGCCTGGCTTTGTGTCTATCTTGCTAGCCACTGCTTTTCTATACATATTTAATGTTCTTTAGATTTATGTGTGTGTGTTGCCTGCCCATAAGTACACCCACCATATGAGTGCCTAGTGCTTGCAGAGGTCTAAAGAGAACATTGGATCCCTTGGAACTGGAGTTACAGATGGCATTAACCATCACATAGGTGCTGGGAGCCAAACCCAGGTCCTCTACAAGAACAACAAGTGCTCTCTTAACTGCTGAGCCATTTCTCCAGCCTACTTACCCATATTTTAATCATTTTTACATTAGGTGAGCTTGTTAGACTTGAACCTTTCATCTGTTTATTTCCAGTTTGCCCCCTTTGCCTCTTTACACTGCAATCCCATGTTGTCTCCTTCATTTTTTGGTTAGTGGTAGCTCTAAGGCTTTTGGTGAGCATTTTTAATCTATCCAGGTCTTCCTTGGGCTGTACAGATCCAAATTTATTCCTTCTTTGTGTATGATCTCCTTTAGGACAGGTCTACTAGTAATAGATGGCCATTTGACTTTTCTTCCAGTGCTGGAGATCAAACCTGGGACCTTACACATCTCTCTCTGGATTCTATCCCAGACCTATTTACATTTTGTATATTAGGAAAAAGATACCTCCAATCCCACTATCCAGAGGCTAAGGCAAGAGGATCACCCAAGTTTAAGGCCAGTCTGGCCACAGTGTCAATCTTTTTTAAAAATAGCTTTGCTAGGCATAGAATTATGAGGTGATGCCATCACTTTGGGTATACAATTATGACACTATCTTTGCAGGCAAGCCTGTGGTGCATCTTCTTTTTGCTGTGGGTGGGCCCAACTCACTGTGAGTAGTGCTACTCCTTGGCTGGAGGTCCTGCTATAAAGCAGGCTGAGCAAGCCATGAGGAACAAAAATAGTAAGCAACACTCCTCCATGGCCTCTCCATCATCAGTACCCACCTCACTTAAGTTATTGCCCTGAGTTCCTTCAGTGATGGATTGTTACCTGGAAGTGTCAAGAGAAAATCCTTTCCTCCCTAAACTGATTCTGGTCATGTTTTACCTCAGCAAAAGAAACCCTAACTCAGACACTGGATATGGAATTATATGGTGGTGCTATCTTTGCTGGGTATAAAAGAGTTGCTGCTGCTCTCTGCAGATAGATAGTTTAGCATATGGGAGGCCCTAAGTCTAATTCCCAGCTTGACTGAAATAGAATGAAAACCTGGAGTGCATGATGCATTGTACTCCACATAAAACACCCAAAGTGGGTGAACAAGGGCTAGGCTGGGTGGATAGTAAAAAGCATGGTAGCGCTGCTGAGGCATGCCTAGGAAAGGGCAAGACTGGGCTAAGTGGGGGATGGGGAGTATCAAGTAGCAAGCTCCTGGCAAGTGGACAGGCAGCAGCTGACCAGGGAAGGGACCAGCCTAAGGATGACTTGAGGCAGTGGGCGTGTCTTTTTATGAGGGTGTAATTAAAACTGGGCGTGGCCACGTGGGCGTGGCCTGCCCAGGGTTTGAACTCAAGGGTGCAGCACACCCAGGCCACTGGGAGGGGGGGCGGGGGCGGGACATGCGGGCGGGCAGTTGGCTGGGGGGCGGCGGGTAACGGAGGGGCGTGGCCCAAAAGGGGTGGGGTTACCGTTGTGGGCGGGACTGCGCAGGCGCACTGCTCCTGCGGTGCTCAGCGGTTTCCCTCCCCCAACGGCGCGCCCGCGGTGGCCGGCGCGTCGTCTGCGGAGGCCGCGACCCCGCCTCGCCGCCCGCCCGCGTCTGCGTCGCCGTCCCCGCGCCCGCGCCCCGCCGTTGGGCCGCGCCGCGCCGGCATGTCGGGCCCCGGGCCGCGGGAGCCGCCGCCTGAGGCAGGCGCGACGGGCGGCGAGGCGGGCCCCGAGGGCGCGGGCGGCGGGGACGCGGCGCTGGGAGAGCCGGGACTGAGCTTCACGACCACCGACCTGAGCCTGGTGGAGATGACGGAAGTGGAGTACACGCAGCTGCAGCACATCCTCTACTCGCACATGGAGGCGGCGGACGGCGAGCTCGAGGCGCGCCTGGGCTCCGCGCTGCTGGCCGGCCCGGGCGCGGGCTCGGGCGCGGCGGGCTCGCTGGCGCCGGCGCCGCCCGTGTACCCAGTGCTGTGCCCGCCGCTGGCGGCCGACGCGCCGTGCCTGGGCCACGTCGACTTCCAGGAGCTGCGTATGATGCTGCTAGGCGAGGCGGGCGCGGCGGAGAAGACGCCTGGTGGTGCGGACGGGACGCGGACGCGGGCGGACGGCGCGGCCAAGGAAGGCGCGGGCGGCGTGGGGCCCGACGGCGCACCCGAGGCCCGGGCCAAGCCGACCGTACGCGTCCGTCTGGAGGACCGCTTCAACAGTATGCCGGCCGAGCCGCCTGCGCCGCGCGGTGCTGAGCCCGCCGAGTCGGGCGTGGCGCTCAACAAGTGCGTGCGGGGCGCAGGCGCGGGGGGCGTCGGGGAAGGAGGGGCCTGATCGCAGAGCTGGTGTCGGCTGATGTGGTCCTTCTGGGCACCTTCTGGGTGGATACCTGAAGGTCTCCGGCAGGGCCACCTGTTGGGTCGGGGTCAGCAGGGCTGTTTGCGGTGTCTGCGTGGACACAAGGGCCAGGGCAGGTCTTGTACTTTCGAGGGCCAGTGTAAAGGGGCAGGCAGTCTGGGTACTAGATATAGGTCTAAGGCCGGTCTGCTCTGAATCACCTGAAGGCGATCTGGAAGGTGCACTCTATATAAGCGCTAGGTGGCAATTCTAAGGAGTACCTTGGAGGTTCTGAACCTGTGGTCTGTCTCTGCACCCCCAAAAGGAGAGGAAGCGTTCTGGGAACTGTCCCGTTTGCTCCTCCTCCCTCCTGAGTGACATGGGAAGCTGCTAAGCCTCTCGTGCAGATTTGGGGTAGAGGCTTACAGATGTGGACTTGTGTAGGGGAAAGGAGAGAGTTTTAAGATTAAGCTGAAACGTGTGGCAGCTCCTGGCCCACTTAAGTGTCCTCTCGGATAGCTGTTGAAGACACTGACTCCGAAGTTTTCCACTCTGGCTGATCTGGTCTTGCAGATTTTAAGAATGACAGATTGATATCAGGGAGGAGGCAGTGGACTTCACCGGCACCGCTGGCCAGTCCAGGACCATTTGAGAAACAGGGCAGAGTCTAGCGTGACCTGTTAGTGGTGGAATGGGTGATGGCAATGTTTTGGGAGCCTCTCTGCCACTTATTCCTCAGGTTTCTGGGTTTTCTTTTGTCTTGGCAGTTTGGTAACTCTTATTCGACATCCATCTGAATTAATGAATGTTCCTCTTCACCAGCAACAAAACAAATGTACGACCTTAGTGAAAAATAAAACTGCTGCTGCCACTACTGCTTTGCAGTTCACCTACCCACTGTTTACAAGTGCCTGCTCCACTGGTGGGAATGCCAGCCTTGCCCAGACGCAGGTAGAGCTTCTTCATTTGTGTTAAATGCAGAGCTCGTAAGTTAGCGTGATCTTGTCCCAGGATTTTTGTTTTTAAGTACCTCTTGGTGACCTTTTTAAGTTGAAATATCCACATTGTTAGGAGCTATTAATAAACCTAATAAAAGGGCTGGAGA
This sequence comes from Mastomys coucha, assembly GCF_008632895.1. NCBI lineage: Eukaryota > Metazoa > Chordata > Mammalia > Rodentia > Muridae > Mastomys > Mastomys coucha. Next base: position 167,192,824 of record NW_022196897.1, on the reverse strand, counting down.
GATGGCTCCGTGGTTAAGAATGCATATTATTCTAGTATAAGATCCTAGGTCGGTTCCCATCTCACAACTGCCTGTTAACTTCGGCTTTAGGAGGAACACCTACAGTCATGTGCACAAACTCACACAGATACACAGTTCAGATCTTTTTTTTTAAAGGTAAAAGTTTTTCAGAAGATTTGAGCATAGTTCTGTTGAGTACATTTTACTCGTTCTGTAAAGAGCTGATATTGATACAATTCCTATTACTTAATTTTTTCCAGACTTCTAGTAACTCATGCTCTATACTGGAAGCTGCCAAGCACCAGGATATTGGACTGCCTAGAGCATTTTCTTTCTGTTACCAGCAAGAGATTGAGTCCACCAAACAGACAGGAGGTAGTAGAAACAAAGCCTTGCCCGAGCAGGTTTGGATTAAAGTGGGAGGTAAGTGTATTCCTGGTAAAGTAGCTGCAGGGGACTTTGGTGGGTGGAGCAGGAGAGGTAAGACATCTTAGTGGTTCACCCTGCACTCCTCATTCTCAGTAATCTCTTTGAACTCTTCTGAGTTTTGAACATCAGAGTTGACCCAAATTTGGACTTTTTTTTTTAGTTTTTTCGAGGAAGGGTTTCTCTGCATAGCCCTGGCTGTCCTGGACTCACTCTGTAGACTAGGCTGGCCTCGAACTCAGAAATCCACCTGCCTCTGCCTCCCAAGTGCTGGGATTAAAGGCATGCGCCACCACGCCCAGCCAAATTTGGACATTTTGAATTTGGGAGCATTTTCTTAATGAGGACAGACTTATCGCTTTTGTTTGTTTTGTTTCACTTTTTGGAACAGGGTTTCTCTGTGTAGCCCTAGCTGCACAGACCAGGCTGGCCTCACTCTGAGATCACCCTGTCTCTGCCTCCAGAGTTCTAGGATTAATGACGTGCACTGCTGCTGTCTATGGGATTAAGCATGGGTGCCACCACTGGCGGGCTGCAGTTTATTTTATTTCATACTTTGTGGGTGATGATAGGGTCTGGAATCAGCTGAGAGCTCAGAAGAGAAAGAAAAGCACTGTGTCATGGGACTGACAGGGCTTAGCAGAAGGTCTCTGGTGTAAAGAAGCAGTATAGATAGATGAACATTAAGATGGGCCTTGTGCCTGCTGTGGAGGCCAAGGAAGAAAGCACCAGAGCTTCTGAATTCTTTTCTCTGTCTCTTAAAATGTTATCCAGAATTGGTGTTAAGTATCCTTGGCTTTTTGTAACTTGTGGGAGAGGCTATCACCTGCCCCTCGTTTTGTTTGATTGAATTTGACTTATTGCTGTTCTATATGCACAATAAAGTATAAAAACTGATTTTTTTTTGAGTTTTTGTGGAATCACTTTAGCCTGAGAACATATTTAACTATGAACCACCTAAGTTTTGTTCTTGTGTAAAGTAAAGAATCAGTTCTTATATTAGAATAATTAGATATAAAGAAAATATTTTTTTGGTAAAAATATATAATACATTCTTTTCCATTCCATCATAAGCTCTAGAAAAAGAAAACAGTGTCTCTGTTTGTACATACATGGGTAATAACAACTGTTGACTAAAAGGAGGAATGGAGGTTTTAGTTCAGTGGTAGAGCACTTAAGGCCCTGAGCTCCAAATAAAAAGGAGGAGAAGCTGGCATAGCTGTGTTGGTTGCATGGCACTCAGAAGGGGCATTTCAAAGTTTGCAATGTGCTATAAGATTTGAGCTCACTGCCCAGAGCCTCTGACATTGCAGCTTCTTATTTCTCTAATTCCTACTTGATAGTGTTAGAATATTGGATTGAAATGCAGACTATGTATGTGCATGGGCAAGCACATTCAGACACACATGGAAAAAAAAACAGAACCGAATAGTGCACACCTGTAGTCCCAGTACTTAGAAGGATCAGGAATTCACAGATATCCTCAGCTACATTGTGAGTTAAGGCAAATTGGGCTTTATGAGACTCTTGGTCAGAAAAAACAAACCCAAACAAGATGCCAAAGATATTCAACATTAATTGGGATAAAGTTAAGAATAAAAAACTAAATGGCCACTTTTTACTTCTTTTGCAAAGAAGAAGCGCTATGTAAACAAGCAATCAATAAGAGGAATCGGAGTAGAATCCGCCAGTTGGACACAAGTGTGGAGCGAAGAGCCCTTGGAGAGATTCAGAATGTGGGCGAAAGCTCCTCAGCTTCACAGGGCACCTGGCAGTCTTCAGAGTCCTCACAGTCAAATCTGGGAGACCAGACACAGAGTGGACCCCAGGGAGGAAGGTCTCAGCGTCGGGAAAGGCACAACCGAATGGAACGAGATAGAAGGTAACACAGTGATGGCTGGGCTGTCACTCCATGCATACAGTTGTTTGAGATTTGCTGACTTTTGTGATAGTCACCCTCTGTGTGGAGGGAACCTTAGGAGTCCCTAGACTCTGTGGTCTCTGGTGGGTTCATGCTCCGACTGACTACAGTGCCAGAGGACCTCCTAATTGGCTACTCTGATGGCATGCTTCAAAGCCACCAGTCAGACAGGAGGACTCATCAGAGACTATATTAGTGCCCATCACATGATAGTCGCTATCACACTCTAAATACCAGGCTCCCAGTATGAGCCATGTTCCCTGCACAGGTGAGGTCCTGTGGGCTGCTTGTCACTAATCTCCCCAAGCCCAAGTTCCCAGACACTAGTGACAAGCCAGCCTTGTCCGAAGGCCCTTAAGGAGAGTGTTGGGCCTTCAGGTTAGTTGCACAGTAGATAAGGTAGCTTTGTATTCTTTGGGGAAGTCAGGTGTGGAGGCACACATTTGTGACTGTAGTATTCAGGATGCACATCCTCTGATAAAGTTGGATAGCCTCAAGTTTGAGGACAGTCTGGGATGTATAGTGAATTACACTGCATCTAAAAAAGGGGAAAAAAGGAAAAAAGCAAAAGAATGTTGGGAAAGAGGAGGTTAAAACTGTTACTGCAGTGAGTTTGCTTGAGTTTTATTTGTGCTCCTCAGGGTAGTATTAAGGTTGTACATTTTTCTCTATTGAAGTTGGAGTTGTTTTGTTTTGTTTGAGATGTGTAGCCCTAGCTGTCGTGTAACTAGCTTTGTAGACTAGGCTGGCCTCAAACCCACAGAAATCTACCTGCTTTTTCCTCCTGAGTGCTGGGAGGTGTGTGCCGACACAGTGCCCTGATGAAGTTGGGTTTTTATTATGATGTTCAATAATAATAATCAATTTGGTTACTTCATTATTATTATTTCATGTCTGTTTTTAACTTAGTAATAATAGAATTTAATTTATTTATATTTTATGTATGTTGGTATTTTGCCTGCATGTATGGCTGAATGAGGGCATCAGATTCCCTGGAACAAGAGTCACAGACATTGTGAGCGGCCATGTGGGTGCTGGGAATTGAACCCAGGTCCTCTGGAAGAACAACTAGTGCTCTTACCTGCTGAGCCATCTCTCCAGCTCTGAATAATATTATTTAATGAGATAGCATTGATATTGAAATCCCATTATTGAGTGTTGAGCCAAGGTGATTTATTGCTTTTTAGAGGGATAGTATTAAAACTGGGTAGATCCTTTCTTCTTTATTTTTATTTAAAAAAAATTTTTTGATATGGTGTTTTGCCTGCGTGTATGGCTGTATACTACTTATATACCTATGGAGGCCAAAAGAGGGCATTGGATTCTAACTGAGTCTAGAATTATGGATGTGGGTGCTAGGAATTGAACCTGCGTCCTCTGGAAGACCAGCTAGCCCCTGGGCCTTTTCTCCAGTTGTGTTCTCTCTCTTTAAATTTAAGATTTTTTTATGTGTATGAGTGTTTTGCCCACATGTATGTGTGTGCACCATGTATGTACCTGGTGTTGCTGTGAAGATCCTGGAACAGCGATTACAAATGGTTGGGAGGCACTGTGTGGATGTGGTGATCAAATTTGAGTCTTCTGCAATACATGCTCTTAATTGCTGAGTGTCTCTCCAGCCCCATCGTGCTCTTGTTTGAGGTTTCCTTCCTTCTTCAGCCTAGGCATGTTTCTTGCTGTATCTACACACAGGTCATGTTGTACCTGAGGGGCTTCACTTAGCCTACTGTGAATCGTAGAGCAAGTTCCGCTCACCTTGATATGTGCTGAGTAACCACGAATGGGATAGCGGCTCTGTTGAATTCTCTACAGCTCCTTGTTTAATGGCTTCCAATGAGTTCAATGTTTCTTGAGGTTTCTCATCTGTAGGATAAGATTGCCACCTATTACAGTCTTGAGGTCAGAACGACCTGAGCTCATAGGAAAGGAGTTTGGGCTTTCAACCAGAAGTCAGAGCACATCCAGTGAATGCCAGTTACCATTTGACTCTAGCTGTGTGTGGGTGAGGATGTGTAAAGTGAGCCTTACTGTTTAACTCTTTGTGTCAGCACAGAGAGGGCTTTATTACTGGATGTGATATGTAAAGCTTAAAACAGGGTGTGACAGTTATCTCAAGGAGTTTTTTTTCAATGATGGTGATGGAGGCCAGGACCCCAGGGTACAGTAGGCAAGCATCCTACCATTGAGCTTTATCCCCAGCCCAAGTGCTAAATTCTCTTTTAAAAAAGAGTGGGAGGGGACAAGTTTGTTTTTATGAGACAGGGTCTTATTATATAGCCCAGGCTAGCCTTGAATTTATGATTCTTCTGCCTTGCTCTAGGTGCTGTATTAGAGGCATGTATCACCATGCCCCACTCATTTTGAAAGCTATGCATGGATCTGAGCACATGTCTTTATACATGGTAAACAAGTCATGATTCCCGCATAAAAATGTGGCTCTGGGTTCAGTGCCTAGCACTGCAAGAAAAGAAAAATAAAACTATGAAAAAGATATTTACCCAGAAAAAGTGCACACAGAATTTTGATTCTGAGTTCAGATATTTGCAGTCACCCCAGATCTAGAGAACTGGCTCATGAGAAGTAAATAAAGTACAGGGACCCAGAGGCCGTCAGGTATTGCAGGTGCTCTGGGGACCATGGGCAGCAATAGCCTCAGTGTTCAGTGGCATAGGACTTCCTGGCTCAGCCGAGGCTTCCAGGTGGGGCCCGTCTCCTGGCCCTCAGAGGGCAGCTCTGTGCATTCTGCTTTCTTTGAGTGAATGATGAACTCTGTTGCTCCTGGACTTCACCAGCTGCCCTGTATGATTACTGTGGATTTTGACTGCAGGCGCAGAATCCGAATTTGCTGTGATGAGCTGAATCTTTTAGTTCCGTTCTGCAATGCAGAGACAGATAAAGCAACAACCCTTCAGTGGACCACAGCATTCCTGAAGTACATTCAGGAAAGGCATGGGGATTCTCTTAAAAAGGTGAGTATTTATGAAATGGACTTCGGTATTCCTGAGTTTACTCAGTGAAGATGGGGATTCCCCTGATGTGGTGGCTGAGCAGGTGGGCAGAGCTTGAGAATTTTCTGTTTTAGTTGTCAGTGTTGCCTCTGATCCCTCTTCCTAGACTGCACTGGGTGTCCTGGGCTCTGAGGTCAGATGTTGTAAAGTCCAATATGAAGGGAGTTCTGCCTGTTGATGTCATTTACTGAAGTCGTAGTCAAACTCAGATTGCTTATGAAATATATGATTGTCAAGTGTCAGTTGTCAAATACCAAATTGTACCTGTTGTGCACAGTCTGTTATGTTGGGTCTGAACAGCATTCAGGGATATGATGTTTTCCTCTCTGGACTTGATAAGGGCAGCAGATGTAGTTTAGTGGCAGAGTACTTGCCTAGTGTTTGTGAAGCCCCAGGAAAGGGGGGGCTTTAAAAAAAAGAAAGCTTTGACAGAAATGAAAGCAAGAATAGCAAAAAAGACATCAGTATGGGAGGGTGCAGATAAATGCCAAATCAGAAATCTGAACTTCTGGTTCAGAGGGAAAATTATTAGATTTTTGTGGTGTGTTTAACCAGGCCAGGCTGAGCCTCCAATGCCCATACACTTCTCGTTCCTTAGGGACTGCTGACACTCTGTTCTTTCCTTCCACACATGGGCTGGATGTAATAGCTGGCCAGCCCTCTTGGTTTTGCCAGGCAGCTTGGTTTGGGAGTTGGCTTAGCCCTGGGATGCAATGGAAGAAAGGGAGCAATTGTGGGTTAGCTCTTTGCAAAGATTAGGAGACCCCAGTGCCAGGTTTTCATCTCAGAATTCTGGTGGTCGTAGCCTGTAGCCTCTGTCCTTCAGGGATAATAAGGCCTTAGAGAAGTAAGTGAAGCTGTGGTGTATTAGGGTTTTCTAGAGGCTCAGAACTGACAGGAAAAAAAAAGAGGGATTTATTAGAATAGTTTATAGGCTGTGATCCAGCTAATTCAACAATGGTGTTTACCAGTGAAAGGCCCAAGAATCTTCAGTACACACCGGAATCCAAAAGAAGTAGGCTCTAATGCCAGTGAAGAAATGGAATTACCAGCCAGAGCAAGCAGACAAAGAACAAGCTTCCACCTTCCATGTACCTTGCATAGGCTGCCAGCAGAAGGGTAGCCCATATTAAAGGTGGATCTTCCCACCTCAAAAGATTTGGATTAAAAATGGGTCTTCTCATTTGAAATGATTTAATTAAGAGGAAAAAAAAACCCTCATAGATGTGCCCAGCTGCTTGGGTTTTAGTTAATTCTAGATGTAGTCAAGTTGACAACTAAGAACAGCCATCGCAATTCCACCTCTTGTCAACTCTCCATACAATCATATCTCCTTTATGTTATACCTAATTTCCAAATGAAACAGTAACCAGGTCATAATTACACTAACATGATACAACTATTCCCAAGTATAATTGCAAAAGCATTTCATATTTAACTGTGTCATAATTACACCTACCATGTATAAGTTCCTAATACAAACACGTTATAAATTTAAAATTGGTGATAATGTCCTTCAAGGGACATTCTTTTAGTATTTCAAACTTAAATATGATAACCACTGATACTCTTATAATTGATTTTACATTATATGATAAAGAAATCAAGAGAAGAAAATACAAATATTTCTTCAAATATTTTTAACAAATATGACAAAATACTCATGCCAGTAATAATACTCATTTCTGCAACTGGTCACATGTCCTTAGTATTTATAACCAGCTTCCACTACTACCCATTTGTATTTCCTCCACTGTACAGTTACCCTTGTAAAAGGCTGTAAGTCTATCTGGAGAAGGACTGAAGAAAGGCTAGCAGTAAAACTCCAGTACCTATTTCATCAAGGTCCTTCCTTAGGGGAACTTGGTCATCCTTCCTTCAAGGGGTTCTGGGTCTGCAACGTGGCTCATGTCTGGAAATTGGTTCATGGACTAAGAGTCCATTTTGCCACAATCCAGTGTAGCCTTTCATTTGAGAGTTTTTCCACTTGGGTAGCTCAAACAAAAATGTAGTATGTTTCTTACTTATTTCATGCCTAGAGACACTATGATTGATTAGCCAGGACCAAAGGCCTGTGCTGACCATTACAAGTCAGGCCATTATGTCTACGCTGCCAATTGTGCTAACTGTGGTTTCCTTGCCTTTGGTAATTCAGTGCTGCCACCTGGCTCCTGTTCCTTCAGGTCTCAAACCCATTGCATTTAATTTAGCCAGTTGAGCAGCAGCATCTCCAGCACTAAGGTCTGGCACAAGGCAAAGGGCGACAGCAAAGCTTCCAGCATGCTGGTGCCCTCACCATTGTGCATTAGTGAAGGGCATGCCTTCTGGGCCTTCCATTGTGGAGAATGAGGTTTATCACAACTCTAGCATTGCAATTTCCCTGACCCTTAAAATTCTTTCATCAACACTAAGCCAAGGGATATCAAGCAACACATTAAACCTAGAATCTTCACTCAGAAGGCCCATATCAATAAACTTAACCATATCAAATAAACTGCCTACCATTATCCTGCATCCTTAAAATCCAGTCCCACATATATTCCCCAGATGTATGCTGGAAAGAACTAGCAAATTCATTATGCTCTCCAGTATTGTAGCCCACCTCCCAGTGAACTACACACACACACACACACACACACACACACAGACACAGACACACACACACACACACTCACT
>NW_022196897.1:167161528-167184783 GCF_008632895.1 Mastomys coucha | reverse complement strand
TCTCTCTCTCTCTCTCTCTCTCTCTCTCTCTCTCTCTCTCTCCTCTAGGGCCTGCTTAGCTTTAAGTCTGATTATAGGTCTAGAGGCAGCTGTTGGTGGCTCTGATGGACATCAGTATTGTCTTGCCTGGTATTTCTTTTAGACAAAGTCATTGCTGGTTTAGCCTACAATGAAAAATTAATTTCCTCAGTCAAAGGTGGAAAAGACAATCTTTCCAGGAGTTAAGGTGTGAGTTCATTTGGAGGGCAGAGACTACTTCTTTGGGTGAGATAAACCCTTGTGAATCTGAGGGTTCAAAGTTCTCAGCTTCAGTAGGTTTCTCCCACACACCCCTGTCCCAAGTTACAGGATCCCATTCTTTACCAATTAATGCCCTCACTTTAATTGCTGACACCTCCTCCTGAGGCTGGGACTTGAATTTTTGCCGTAATTCAGCCAACCTTCTAATGAGGACTTTGATTTGATTTTCTGCAACTTGAGCTCTGCAGCTGCTGGAGAGCAGACTCTCTTCCAGGGCATACTTAGAACCTTTAGATTGTTTATGTGTACATGAAGCCAGTCAGTTTTATCACTGAGTTCATTGTTCTCCTCCACCATATTCTGATATGTTAGAAGTTGGCTAATTTTATCACAGAGCTCATTCTTTTCCTTTGTCGATTTACCCAGAGATGCTATGAACAAGCAACCAGCATCTTCATTTCCCTTATTTTTCCACAAATTGTTGAAAGTTTTATATACAGAATCATTAAATCTAGTGCACTCACAACTGGTGAATCAGGAAAATCCAATGCATTTGTCTTCTTAAGTTCACACTGTGGGTTTTCAGTACTCTCTGAGCTTCCAGGAGAGGCTTCAGTAATTTATCCAACTGAGTAGCAACATGTTCAACACTAAATGTTGGCACAAGGAAGAGGGGAACAGCCTATTCCAGAGACTTTAAAAATCCGCCCTTAGACTTCTGTGGCTCCAGAACCACTTCTGGTACCAAAATCTGTATTAGTCAGGTTTTCTAGAGAACAAACTTATAGAATGGGTCTACATATAGTATTATATAAACATATATATAGGGGATTTATTAGAGTGGCTTATAGCCTATGGTCCAGCTAGTCCTACCCTGGCTGTCTACCAACAGAAGGTCCAACATTCCAGTAGTTTTTCAGTTGGTAAGGTCTCAGTTTGTCTTCAGTACACACTGGAATCCTGAAGAAATAGACTGTAATGCCAGTGAAGACCAACTTGAAAACAAGAGTTTAAGCAGCTTCCTTCTTCCAAGTCCTTTATGTAGGCAGCAAGCAGAAGGTGTGGCCAGATTAAAGGTGGATCTTCCCACCTCAAATGATTTAGTTAAGAAAAAAAAATCCCTCACAGATGTGCCCAGATTCTTTATTCCAGATGTAGTCAAGTTGACAATCAAGAATAGCCATCACACCTGGGTACTGATTTGTGTCATGTTGTGTGGAGCCCAGCAGGAGTGTGCTGGAAATAAGTTCAGATGGTACAGCAGACCTGGAGCCTTGACAAGGGCACCTGAGAGGCCTCCAGAGAGCCAGCCACACTGAATTGCACCTTGCCATCCTGGTCTTTGTCCCTTTCTATCACTTATGTCTGAGTGGCATTTACATCTGTACAATGTATTGCTGATGAGCTTTTCTTAAGTACACCTGGAGTGCACATAGATCAGTGTTTACTCTAATTGGATCTTTATGGTTATTGATAATATTATTTGCTAGAATAGACTGCTGGTCTGTCTTACAATAAAGCTTTACTATTTGTTAAAAAGACTTAGTGTTTGGCTTTGTGTACCTATTTGTGGTAAATTGTTTATATAACCCAGTTCAAAAAAGTGTTTGTAATTTTTAAATAAAATCTTAATAATATGCTCAAAAAATGAGGCTTTAAAACTAAGGAATATTTTTTTCTTTTTGAGATTATAACATAATTACATTATTTCACCCTTACCTTTCCTTCTAAACCCTCCTATATATACCTCCCTGTTTTCTTTCAGATTCCTGGCCTCTTTTTTTATAATTTTTACATGCATATGTATATATTTATATATGTGAATGTATGTATATTATATATATGTGTGTGTGTGTGTATGTATATAATATATAAGTTCCTAAGTATAACTTACTTAATCTGTATAAGATCATCTGTATATGTGTTCAGGACTGAACATTTGGTGTTGGATAACCAATACATGTCCTTTTCCGTGGGAAGAGACCGTTACATTTCTAGGCTGATTCTGAGACTTAGTCTCACTGAACTTGTAGGTAGTTTCTGGATCAGATTATTGGGCCATCATTGGGCTAAATATACTCAGGTTTGATTATTTCCAAATAATTTTCTGCCTCTTATTTGCATGTATATTCTTATTCATTTATTTATTTATTTATTTTTGAGACAGAGTTTCTGTGTAGCCCTGGCTGTCCTGGAACTCACTCTGTAGACCAGGCTGGCCTAGAACTCAGAAATCTGCCTGCCTCTGCCTCCCAAGTGCTGGGATTAAAGGTGTGTGTCACCACTGCCCAGCTATATTCTTTTTTTTTCCTCCTCCCCTCAGTTCTATATTCTTGTTCTTTAGGATTCAGTAATAAGAGCTCACTCAGCAGATGTAATGTAATAGGCACCTACTCCAGATTCTAGGAACCTGGTGGAGAGGAGGGCACCTGCTGCTTCAGTGGGAAACAGACAGTACACAGTGAGTGCCAGTCAGATTCTGCCATGGGGTAGAAGCCCCCGTGGGCCAGTAGGACTCCAGAGGAATTTGGGTTTTAGTCAGGATGTGCAGGCCCAGGAGCTGCAGTTCCACAGGTTTTCAAGTGGGATTGGCACGTGTCATGGTTGAGGAGAGAACAGTGTCTACAGCTACACTTCTAGGGTTGGAGGGAACCACAGGATTGGCAGCCCAGAGTGCAACGGTTCTAGGGTCTTTCTGAGAACCAGACCCCTGAAAGGATTTTGGATGGAGGAGATAACATTGTTAGACCATGTTTCATATACATTACTTGCTACTGGGTTCTGATAGAAGGCTGAAGCTGTAGCTCTGGAGACAGATTTGGCCAGAGGGCAGGGGAGGGAGTAGCCAGCAATACTCAGCATTGCTGTGGGGTACGGAGTGTGGGACACAATGGAAAGGTTTGAGGATGGCCTGCAGCCCATCTTGAGCAGGGCATGCTGAGTTTTCAGGTCTGGCCAGCCCCTAATGGAGATGCAGGGGTACTGGCAGATGAGATATGATATAGATAGATGACCACTGCATAGCTGAGTTCACAAGCATGTAGGGCCAAGAATACCTGTGTGCCATTACCTAACCCTCAACTGATGTGTTATTACTTTATCCATGCATATAATACAAAAATATTATACAATTAAGTAAGTTATACTTAGGAATTTATATGTTATACATACACACATATATAAACATTCACATACATACATATATACTTAATTTTTTAAATTTTATGTGTATGAATATTTTGCCTGCATGTTTGTCTATGAGCTATATATGTGACTGTGGTTCCCATGGAGGCTAGAAGAGGGCTTTTGAATCTCCTGGAACTGGATTTAAGATGGTTGGGAAAAGCTATGTTGGTGCTGGGAATTGAACCTGGGTCCTCTAGAAGAGCAGCCAGTGCTCTTAATAGCTGAACTCCCCTCCCCCCCACACACATACATACATTTTAGACACAATTACAGGCTTCTATCTTCATCTAGAACCTTTTCTACACAGGCCTCTAAAAGACAGATCTTATCATTATCGGCTCCATAGAGCTGGTGACAGAGTCTAACATCCAGTCTTACTGATGTTTCTGTAAGGGTTCTTAAAATTACCTGTCGAAGCCTTTGTTTTGTTCATCCAGTTTCTCCCTCTTACACTACTGTCTAGCCATGGCTCATGTACAATGTTTGATTCTACCCTTCAGTCTGAGGAACTACAATCTCACCACCCCTGTTTATGGAGGCACTGAAGTTTGAAGAGATCTAGGCAGTGGTCTGTAGAATGTCCCTTTTAGAGTTGGGTCACTGGTGGTGATTTTTTAACTTCAGACATAGTTATTACTTTTTTAATTAATAGCAATTTTTAAATTTTAGACACTAGATATCACAAGAACCCATCCAGGCCTGCTCAGTTCCCCAGGTTGCTTGTGTGTGAATGGTTTTGTCATGAATTACAGGTGCCATCTTATACGAAGTGCTGGGCTTTTTCTCTCCCTCAGTGACACACATATAGACCAGATTAGACCAGATTAAAAGTAAATAAAGGCGGGTTTATTACGTGATGCTCCCGAAGATCAGGGCTGAGGAAGTTGTGCGCCTGGGCTAGGATGGGGAAGTTTTATAGACTTAGGATGTATCAGCTATAAGCTGGGTTTGTGCCCACATATGGTCAAGAGCTGAGCACTTAGGTGGGGATTTGGGTGGTTGACAGCATTGGGGAGGAGGTTGCAACAGCTGCCAAGAATGTGGAACTGGGTTCTTGGAACCATTTCTTTGATAGAGTTTTTCAGTACAGGTGGAGTTGGGGGAAGGAGGGCAGACAGAGCTTCCCAGCTTGTGCAGGGTTCCAGCCTAAACATCCCAACCTTTTTAAGTTTAGGGGTGCTGGTTTATATCTGACTACTTCCTGCTGGCAAGGGACAATGTGGGGGTGGGAGGGGGGAGTCGAGAGTCTGTGGGCTGGTTATGGGTGTAGGATCATTTAGATCACTATCATTCTGGTGATTTTGCAAATCCATTCCTGGAGGAAGAAGAGAAAAGGCAAGGAGCTAAAAGAAAAGACAGACCCATCGGCTCTATGACCAGAGCTAGCCGTGTGAAGATTGAAGACTGCCAGAAAGAGTAGAATGGAGATGTGCCCTGGTTGTACTGGCAGAGTTCTTCAGTTTGTGGAGTGACTCGATACTGGTCTCCACCAGGCCAGATGCGCTTGATGTAGTGGCAGCACAGGAACATGCAGGCGTCACCCTTACCAGCTGCGAGGAGGTCAAGGGCTCTGTAGCTAAGTTTTGCAGGGCCGTTGAAGCTTATGAGAATCTTTTTAAGTTATAAAAAGATTAAGTTTTAGGCATGTTAGTATTATCACTGTAATTTGTACTGAAATCCACATAAGTAGAGAAGGCAGTAGACTCATACCTTTGTGTCATAGTAGAGGCTTGGGAAATGATTTTGGGTTAAAAACATGAACATTCTTTTTTTTATATAATTTATTTTTATTTTATGTACATTGGTGTTTCGACTGCATGTATGTCTGTGTGAGGATGTCGGATCCCTCTGGAACAAGAGTTACAGACAGTTGTGAGCTGCCATGTTGTTACTGGGAATTGAACCTAGGTCCTCTGGAATTGTAGCCAGTGCTTTTAACCCCTGAGCCATCTCTCCAGCCCCGCATGAACATTTTTTAAGGTGAGCTCAGGGAAGACAAACCTGTGGAACAGAAGGGACGAAAGCTTACTTGACCTTGGTTTTTAGTATGACTACAAACTGTGAAAAGGGGCTTTTCCTCTCCATCCAGAACACTGGATGCATGTAAATGTAGCACAATGAGAAGTCCCTTTTAAGTCTATACTTAAGTGGCAACCAAAGGAAATTTAAAATCTTGAGCTTGTGACTATGATCATAGCAGTACTATACAGAATAGTTTATCAGAACTCCATTGATTAGTGTTGAAACTTTGACCCTTTGAAGTCTTGATATACAGCAGTATACTGAGGGGAAGAAGTCAGAAGTAGTTTTCATCTCTTTGTCACCGTGCATCATGTTATCACTGTAGAAGCTTTCATATCTGACCTTCATAACTTGGATTTACCAGCCTCACACTTAGTTCTCCAGTGTTTGCCTTTTGCACACTGTCTTACATTAGCAGACAAGATTGTGGTCAAGATTGGCATGTGGAGCATTAGTGAGCACTGTAACCTAGCACTGTTAATGTTTGTATTTTGCTTCTTGTACTAGTAATACCTATCTCCACAGCTATTTCCCTGGTCACTGGTAGCATTTCATTGTAGTGTTGTGAAAAGCTGTTAGGGATTTGTGACTGTAAACTTCCACAAAATCTTCAAGGCTGCTGAGTCCCCTGTCTCCCTCTTTACAGAAGTCTCTTCCTCATCTCATCACAACACCTACTGCCATCCCATGGCTCATCTGCTTTTCCTTCATCTTGTCACCAAGGGAGGCCTCTTTGCTATAAAGTCACATGGTAACCTGGTTACTCCCAGACCCTATCCTGCCACACAGGGTTTGACCCCAGGCCTTTTTTCCTAACTGAATAAAAACTGCTGCCATCTCTCCTAGTGTTCTGGGGAACTCTGTGGGCCTGTTGTCCTCTGATGGCACTGCCCTGGTCTTTGCCCTGCTTGCTGCTAGCTGAAAAACACCCTACGCGCCCTCTCAACTTAGCCCTCCTCTCAGGTCTCAGGTCTACCTCCAGAAGTTTTTCATGGCTCTCCCAGTGTTCAGCCAGACAGGAGCCCAGACAGGTCCTGGAGACATCCCTTGGCTTTCTGCACTGGCTCTTAGGACATCACCCTCCTGGGGGTCCTCTCAGTCTGTCTTCTCCTCAACTTAATTATGAGATGCCCCTGGCTCAGTCTGGGATCCTGGACCAGAACAGCCAAGGCAAGTGGGGACAGTGTGCCCTTTGTAGACAGTGCCCCGCTGTTTGGGTAGACAGTGGTGTATGTTCCTGAGTCCAAAATTCCTCCATCATCCTTTCCAGTCTAGTTTCAGCCTTTTGCACCCAGGGTAGAGAAGACTTTGCACCTAGCAAAGACTGTACACAGTCTTTTTCAGTACCATCTTTCTTGCAGAGGTTCTGAGGCCTCATGGCAAGACTCCTGAGGGTCTTACCTACCACTGACAGCTGGCATCCCTTGCCCTGTCTGCCTACCAATAATGCTGTGCCCCATGCTCTGGTTTGCACAAACCAGGAGCTGTATTATGTATATGATGGAGAATGTCCATTTAACTGCATCCTTTTATGATCTTATCCAAGTACAGCCCCTGCTGCAAAAACACCCCATGCGCCCACACCAGGTAAGTGTCACTCATGTAGCCTGTGGAGTTGCCCTCCCTGGATGCACTGGGGAACTGAACCCTCTCTTACCACTGAATTCACCAGATATTGGGGGTGGGGTCCAATGTGGAGTTAATACAGCAGGTAATAAACACAGCTTTCCCAAGAAGAGGAAAGACTGCCACCAGCTTGGATGGGCTCTGCAGTGTGGATAAAGAACCTAGCAGCTAGAGCGATTGCCAAGGCTGGTATAGAGAGAGCCCTTTGCTACAGCACAGCCTATACACAGGGGTCCTGGGGTTGGGACATGCAGCTTCCAAAGGTCCTTGTGGGAGCATGGTTGGCACAGATGCAACAGTAGGAAAGCAAGAGAGTCATGCCTCTCAAACATTCCTGGGGAAACTGCTGTTTGTTGTAGAAGTTTTTCCCCTTTAGAACATGCCACCAGAAGTATCTGTCAGTCACCCAGCAAGCACCTATGGCTTGTGTGTCACTGAGTGGCCAAAACTATGGTGATTTGTTCTAAAAATAAAGTATTTTATACAAAATATCCCTGTACTCTTTGTCCTGATCTGTGCCTACGTTGCCCATTTACTGTTCTGGGTGGCTCCTTACTAAGGGTCATGCTCCAGCTTCCTTGGTTTATTCTGTATGCATTAGTTTTGTTTTTGTTTTTGTTTTATTTTTTGTCTTTTTTAGTTGTAGTTTGCTTTACCCATTCTTCCTCTGTCCTTCCTGAATTAAAATTTATGTCCTCTAGTCTATTCCTAATGGATGCATTTAAAGTAAACATTTCTTTTCTCTTTTATTTTTTTATTAGAGTTAGGAGACAAGACCTTATACTACATGTAGCCCAGGCTGGCCTCAGACTATATAGCTGAGGTTGACTTTGAACTTCTGGTATTCCTGCCTCTAGCTCTCAAGTGCCAAAATTACAGGTATATGCCACCACACCTAGTTTTTGTTGGAGATTAAACCTAGGACATGAGTACCCTCACAACTCCACCTTCCTCTCAAGTCTTAGGTCTTCTCCCAGAAACCTTTAGTTGCTGCTCCCATAGTATTGAGCCAGAGATGGGCCCAGGTGGGTCCTCAAGACATTCCTTGGCTTTCTGTACTGGCTTCAAGAACATCTCTCTCCTGAGATATAACAGTATTGGAGCACTTGCAAAGCCCTGGGCTTGACCCCTGGCGCTGGAAAACAAAACTAAACATTAAGATACCACTGTCAGATTATTAGGAAAGAAAATAACCAGTGTTAGGAAAAGATCTGGAGGAATTTTAACACTTGTGTGTGCCCTGTTTGTAAGACGTGGTATAGCTACTATGGAGAACAGTATGACAGTTCTCAGAAAAGAATTACATGACCCAGCAATTCCCACGCAGAGTATAAAAAATCCAAGAGATTGAAAAGACTCAAACTGACATTTGGCTCTGAGCATTCACAGCAGCAGAATTGTCACCAGAGTGGACAAGCAGAATCTTTTATGGACACCCACGACAGTGTTGCACCATGAGAAGGATTGACATTCTGGCACCTGCTCTATGGACACCCTTTGACAAGCTGAGTGAGATAAGCCAGTCACCAGTGTGAGGTGCCTGGAGAGGTCAGACTCAAGAGATGGAAACCGGTGTGTATCAGGGCAGGCAGTGGGATGCCGTGGTTAATGAGGACAGAGTTGCTGTTTGGAATGATAAGAGACATTTTGGAAGAATCTTATGGTTCAGTAAATGTACTTTATGCCTTGGAATTTTTAACTTGCAAGTGATGAAACCACTATATATTTGGTAAATATATTTACCAAAGCAAAAACATACAAACCCTAGATTTATTAATTTCTAAATGTATAACAATGGGAAATAGAACACTGAATGCCCACATCCCTGAGTCCAGCCTTAGACAGTTCACTACCTTCTCACTTCAGGGAGTTAGAGCATTTCCTGCCATTTTCTTTCGTTTGTAGATGGCCATCCTCATGCCTCTGTACTCACAGGTCTATTGTGTGCTTCAGTTGAGATCCAAATATTTGTCCCTTTCCTCTCGGGGTCAGTTATCTTGTAAGAGTTCCCACATTCTGCATTTCACAAAGTTATGGAAATGGTTAACTACTTTTTCCTGTATCTTCTAGATTAACCTTCCTGAGGTATCTCTCCCAATGCTTGGGTCATCAGACTTAGTAGCTATCTGGTGACACTGGGGTCAACCCTGTGTTTAGGGGGCTGGCCTTGCCTAGCCTTTAGACATAAGGCTTTTTAAAAGGCAGAGAGAGCTGGGGGAGCGACCAGAGACTAGCAGCTGGCAGGGAGCTGCTTTTGGTCTATATAGAGCAACCTAAGGGACTGCACCTATCCCTTGGCTGACCAGGGATCCTCTCCAGTGTTTGTGAAGAGATAGCAACCAACCTGGACACTTAACAAATGGTGAAAATGGTATATTTTATTTTTTCTAACCACAAAAAAAAAAAAAATTGACCATTTTGGCAATGTGCTCAGTCACTGAGAATTTATTGGAAAATCTAAACCTGTTTCTCACATACTCCTCACAAAATGTGTACATGTTTGTGATACCTTAGAAGACTGTACTTTGAATAGTTTACATGACTCCTAATTTCAGTCTTTTGTTCTTTTGAAACTAGCAACATGGATATCTTTGAACTCAGTGCATTAACAATCACTTCTTGACTTTAGGAATTTGAGAGCGTGTTTTGCGGTAAAACTGGCAGAAGGCTAAAGCTGACCAGACCTGAATCCCTGGTTACCTGCCCTGCACAGGGCAGTCTGCAGAGCAGCCCTGCCATGGAGATCAAGTGACTGGACTGACCCAGAACCTGGGAGAGAACCGCAGTTCCCGAGGCATCATGCACATGCCTGCCATCCCGGAGTTCAGCTCGGAGTCCTCGAGAGGGATATGGCTCCAGTTGGTGGGACTCCAGTAAGGACTTTGAGAGCACATTTTGTGAAGTATTTATCTAAACAAAATACTTACCCACTAATGTCCGGATGACCATTTGAGGATGAAGACATCTTGATAATTAGTCATTTTTCAATTACCTGTCCGACACCATCATGTGTTCTTAACATGATAACTTTAAAAAAATTAACATCCTTGGTAATTTCTTGAGTCTCGAGACTAAAGAAAACATTGCCGTTTACTTATTTTGTTTACATTTTAAATGTGCCCCTTTAGCAATTGGAAGAAGGTAAATTGTTCTTAACTAGAAGAGGTTTGGAAACTTTATTTCATTTGTTCTGTCCCCCCCTATTTCCAGTCTCATGGTACTCTATTGGAAAATGCAGTGCCATTTTAAAACTTTGCTAAGAATTTTCCAGAGACTTCTTTTAAAGCTCCTTTTGCCCATAAACATTTTCGCAGTACATTGCTTTAATGCCCTCATTTCCATATTGTGAGGCAGTGCTTTATGTGTAATAAACTGTATGTTTGGAACAAAGGTTTCCAGTGAGTAGCTTTATTATTGTGACAGATGGTGCAGTGTAGTTCCTTGAGTAAATACTGGGTGTCAGAGATACTAAGTTTGCAATAGAAAACAGGTGAAGCAGACCTTAAGTTCCTTGCCTTCACCACACTGTAACCAGTACTGATCTGAAGGCTTAGAAGATCGCTTTATTGGTAGTCTATCATAGGCTTTATATAAATGTTATGTAAACAAGTCTCTTGAGTGTTTTTATCTCATGGAATTGTACAAAACTCTTAGATAACGCCATCCCTCCCAGATGCTGGGTTTAAAGTCTCCATCCCTAAGGCCTGTGTCTGAGGTATTGCTGTCACAGATGTATAGGCTGCCATGGATCCTGAAGATGGGACAGTGACAGTGCCACCAATAGATGTTCTTGGGGCCAGGCAGCAGGCCAGAAAGGACCAACTGACTATAGCCAGCCACTGTCCATTCCTGTCCATAGCCACACCGCTCACCCCTGCTGCCTGCTGTAGCGCTCTGTCAGTCATTTCCTACTGAAGTCCTTGTTTATGAGCTCCGAGGACCCGACTTTTCCCCACCTCCTCCTAACACAGCTCCTTGGCAGGCTGAGGTGTCGCAAATCCCTGGGGTTCCCTGAGCACCAGCAGCTCCAGGAAGGCCAGGATCACCGGGAAGGCCAGGCTCCCCATGAGCACCATCTCGACCATCTTTGCTGATACCAGGTACACCTTGAGGCCCTAGAAACCAGGAGAGTGCAGTTAGAGGCCACAAGAACCCTATAACAGCCATTCACAATCTACTTGGAAGAGTCTCTAGTGGCGTACTTCTGAACCATGCAAGAGGTCAGAGATGAAGAGCTCAGGCACAGAGCCCAAAAGACCAAGGGAAAGACAGGTGGCTGGGTAGGAGGTGGGCAGGTAGGTATAGCTGAGGCCAGGCACACAGAGTCACAAAGAGTGTGTCCTGAAGACACAGTGCACTCTGGTCTCAGGAGGGGCTGGAGAAAGAGCTTAACCGTTAAAGCAGTGCTCTTCCTGAGGTCCTGAGTTCAATTCCCAGCACCCACGTGGTAACTGTGGTCTCATGTAACTCTTATGGAATCTGATGGCCTTTTCTGGTGGAAGGATGTACATGCAGACAAAACACCCACGTACGTAAAAGATAAAAGCAAATCTTTTTTTTTTTTTTAAAGAGCATATTTGTTGTTGGCAGGCAGCCTGGGAAAAAGCGACAGTTTTACCTAGGGGTAGTGGGCCACACCCATTCAACATGAGATGCTCTAAATGTGAGGGCATATCTGGGAGTGGCGGCTTAGAGGTGATACTTAAGAACACACAGGTAGACATGTAGCCCAGGGTTGCCAACAGGACAGATAGGAGAACAAATCATCAGAGGGGCGGGGGTGCCTTGAAGAGAAGTTGTGCCTCAGGGAAAGAGGCTACAGAGGAAGGGGGTGCCCCTTGTGAGCCTTATGAGGTGGGAGACACCTTACAAAGGAGAGAGGTTGTGCTTCACAGAGAAGGTAAGGAGGGTCACCCAAGCACATGTGCCCCAGTGAAGAACCCAGAGAGGAGTGCTCCCTGGGATACACAGGTGCAGATGAAATTCCTCAGTGGGCCTACAGGTGTCATAAATTCATCATCCTACGTCAGCCTCCTCAGTGCTGAGAATACAAGTATGTGCCACCACTCCTGGCTCAGAGCACTCAGATTTTACAAGAAGACATTGAACCATGGCCATCAAGGTGATTCCACAGGTAGAAGCCTTCGCTCAAGTCTGGTAACCTGAATTTAATATCCAGGACCCATGTAAAAGAAGAGAACCAACTCCATAAAGTTGTTCCCTAATCTGTGCCAGTGTGTTGTGGTACGCGTGCATGCACATGTTTGTGCACACAGGTGCAACAGATAGGCTCACACATACATGAAGTGAAAATAAAAATCATTCAATGTCTAGGTGTTCAATTAAGAGAAAGATAATTTTCTGGAACAGACAGTATATTTAGTAGGATACAACTTAACCAAACCTACTCAGCTAAAATTAGATACAGAAAAGTTGCTATATTTAAATACTAAAGAGATTATAAAAGCAGTTCCTAACCAGGTCCTTAATGCTCTGCCCAATGAAAAACATTTCCAGCCGTTCCACAGAATTGTGTGATGACAGTGGCCTACCTTGGTATCCCTGGTCCCCAGCAGGCCCGTCCAGCCCTTCACCTGTTGCTCCCTTGTCTCCTCTGTCACCCTGGCCCCCTGCAATGAGAAAAGAGATAGTCGAGTTAGGGCAGAAGCCCACCCACAGTGATGGCATTTCCCATCTTGTTTCCACCGAGCTTGCTGCTTTTTGAAGCAATTCCTGATGTGAGGCAGTTCACCAAAGTGCAGCTTAGTGGAAGTCTGACAGAGTTAGCATGCCTATATCCCCAACACATCAGCTGATACCACCCTTACCTCCAAAATCACTGGGGGAATTTTAGTTTTG
This sequence comes from Mastomys coucha, assembly GCF_008632895.1. Lineage (NCBI taxonomy): Eukaryota > Metazoa > Chordata > Mammalia > Rodentia > Muridae > Mastomys > Mastomys coucha. Next base: position 167,171,850 of record NW_022196897.1, on the reverse strand, counting down.
TTGGAAATATTTATGCCTCTGAAACAATGTGTTATTTGGTGTTCATGGCTTGTGTGTGTGTGTGTGTGTGTTTTGGTTTGGTTTGGTTTGGTTTTTTTCAAGACAGGGTTTCTCTATATAGTCCTGGCTGTCCTGGAACTCACTCTGTAGATCAGGCTCAGAAATCTGCCTGCCTCTGCCTCCCAAGTGCTGAGATTAAAGGCATGAGCCATCACTGCCTGGCAAATGTTCATGTTTTCAATATGAGTTTTGACCCATGGCTTATCAAAGGATGCTTTATTTTTATTTTATGTTTATTGAGACAAAGCCTCAGTCTGTGGTCCAGGCCTGTAGTTCACTATGCAGCCCATGCTGACTTCCAACTCAGGGTGATCCTCCTGCCTCAGTCCTTCAAGTGCTAGGGTCACATCGGGTGCTACAATGTTTTTAAATATCCCCTAAGTGTTCTTCAAGTCCTTTACCTCTGCATTGGTCTAGTTATGGTTACACAGGGCTGGGGCTACTGCTCCGTGACAGAGTACTTGCCTAGTATGCATAAGGCCTGACCTTAAATTCCTAGCACCTTAAGAAGAGCAAAAGTAAAAAGCAAACAACCTCCAATGTCCCTGGGACAGCGAGGGTGGTTTTCTGCCGTCTCTGAGTCTGGGACAGTGGCACATGCAGGTATGATTGAGGTTCAAATCTAAGGCCATTGTTACTTGTTGAACTATTATACCCAGCTGCTGTTAGGAGGGATGGTGGTGTCTGTAGTTGCCAGTGGTCTGGGGAGGCTGTCACAATGTATGACTGCTAATGCCTTCTGACAGCTCACTGGTTTCATGTGGTGGATCTGAATTCAACACTGCTTCGAAGGAGGTCTCAGTACAGCAATGACCATGGCCTGTGCTAGGTGCTTGAGAAGGTCTAATCACACATGTATATTCTCCACAACGGGCTCATGGCAGGCATCCTAATGCACACTCAAAAACAAAGATGCCCAGTGTCTCACACAGAATGGACAATGTGGAATGCCCACCTTCAAATAGAAAATGTGTTTGCATGGCCATCCTAGCAGGCTTCCTGGAACCTCTGTATCCCTGTCATGGCCTTTCGTGTCCAACTGGTTACCTCAGAGGATCTACACAGGTACATTGTGTTCTAAGTTTTAATTTTTATCCTAGAAGGAATTCAGATGTCAGTTTGGAAATCCTATACATTTTTTAAAATGGCAGTCACTCACATGATACCAGATGGCACAGGCTGCCAACAAAGGCCACACTCTGGAGGAGTGGCAGAGAAAACAGTCATTAGAAAGTTGATTTGGAACAGACACTGCACTGAAACAACATGAATTCTCTATGTTTGCTCTCTGGTGTTGAATTTCTTCAATCTCCAAGGATTTTAGAAACAGGTGAAAATGATGTACAAATTATACCAAGTCCACCCACATTCCAGAGTTTTTAAGTTTAACCTTGAAGATGACAGGGACTCAGAGAATTGCTTCCCGTACAGATAGAACCAGGTGGAATCAGGGGCTTCAAACTTGTCACCAGGGCAACATAAGGCTTGAGAAGAGGCTGGTGCCCCATCAGTTCACACAGTAGGACATCACAACCCCTAGTTTGTGTCTGACGCACCAGCTGTCTTCCAGCTAGCTGTCCATTGCTTGCACTAGTAGCTATGATGTCAGCAGACAAGAAGTAAGGTCTGGCCTGTCTGACTCACACCATCTTAAATACAGCTGAATTAGTTGTATGCATCCGACATTGTCATGTACCACCAATCCTCATTAAAGTCTGGGCTCCAGTGTGAAACTGGGTTCCTATTATTTATTGCTCACAACCCAAACAAATTTTGTTCTGGTGGTATTTGAAAAATATAAAGGTTCCGTGCTTCCCACAGAATGGTAAGAAATTATCTGTGCTGGCCCCCAAAGCACAAAGGCCCAGCCCTCTCCCTGAATGGGTCCTAGAGTGTATGTAGTATAACCAGATTGCTTTGTAGGTAAGCCAAGGAGACTGTGGTATTGCTCTCAGGTCTCATGACCGTGAAGAGAATCAAGGGCAGAAGTGGCATTCTCTCATTCGGGTGACATTGAATCTGAGTGTTCCTTGAGTCCTCTCTTCCCTGGACCTCAGGAGGAGGGTATCTCAGCACAAAAGGCCAGGGCTGTGCTGTTCAGTGCTACAGAAAACTAGGGTTTCCTCGTGTGCCTGAGACCCCATTGTCACAGCAGCATGACCATGTCTTGCTTGAGTCAACTACTTACCTCTTGGTCCAGGATCTCCTAGTTCCCCAGTGGGACCACGGTATCCAGGGGGACCCCGAGCGCCAGGGTGGCCAATGGAGCCTGGAGGGCCTGGAGGGCCTGGGGGGCCAGCTGGACCAGGTCTGCCGATGGAGCCTGGTGCTAGGGGCTTCCTCAGGTGTGCAGCCAACTGCGCAATTTGCTCTTTTGGAAAACAGAGTGCCAAGCACATACTTCAGAGAGGAGTACCAAAACATCTTCATGCAAAGTATAATATAGCCAGCTCTCTGTCAGAAAGGGATTTTCATTTACTGACCAAAAGTGATTATTTTATCTGCTCTAGAGTATGCCAGGGGAGACAGGAGAGTCCCTTCTCTTTGACTACCTCACATGCTGGAATGAGAAGTTCAAAGACACTTGGGAAAGTGTCCCTTGTAGCCAAAGGGCACAGCAGTTCTTCCTTGTAATTGCTTTTTTTTTTTTTTTTTTTTTTTTTTTTTTTTTTCCGAGACAGGGTTTCTCTGTGTAACCCTGGCTGTTCTGGAACTCACTCTGTAGACCAGGCTGACCTCAAACTCAGGGATCCACCTCTCAAGTACAGGGATTAAAGGCATGCACCACCACCACCACCTAGGTTCTTCATTGTAACTGTTACCCTCAGTAGTTAGTCGGGGCTCCTCTGAGTACCCTGCATTGTGTCAAACGCTGGGGAGAGGGTGGCCCTCCTTGAGGTCAGAGGACAGGTAAGGTAGAGAGAACAGAAGGGCAGAGCTGTGTGAGAGACAGGGTATGCATAGGAGACTCACCACTGATCATCCCCCCACATAGCTCCCTGATGCGCTGTTCGCTCGCTTCCTTGCCCTGAAATTCACCCAGGTTCATCAGCAGGTGGGGCAGTGCACCAGTAGCTCTGACCTACCCAGCACCTCATTCCCAAAGCAACTGATAGTTCACAAACAAAACAAACAAAACAAAAACAAAAACAACACCCAACTATGATCTAAGCCTAGCACAAGTCTAAAACCCACAACACAAGAGAAAGAAAAAGCTACAAACCGGAACTCCAGGCTTCCCTGTGATGCCTGGGACACCTTGCACGCCTTGGAGGCCCAGTGGACCTGGGGGACCAGGTACACCCTGGACTCCACTGGTGCCATTGGGGCCCTGGATGCCTTTGGGGCCCAGTTCCCCTCGGCTGCCGGACTACAGAAAAACAAGAGAATAAGGGCAGAGTGAGCCCTCCTTGGGAAGGGCTGGACCTCAGGAATGAGTAGCCACCACATCTTCAATCTAGACAGTACCTTACAAGGCACCTACCCACCCAGAGGTGGATGGGAGTCTATGGGCTCCTCGAATATGTTGTCAAATATCTGGGATGTACTCACCTCTCCTTTTTGTCCAACGGGGCCATTAGGACCCTGTGAAGAGGAGGTATATGCATCAATTATGGGGTATGTGGAAGTAGCTCTGAAAACTGACCTAGCACATGATCAGTGGAGGTCAGCACTCAAGTGCCTCACACACAAACACACTGCCTAGGTTGTTTGTCCCTCTCGCCTACCAATGCAGTTTTCATATCTCTTTCCCCTGAAATTTGACTTCAAGTGGCTGCACGGAACTTGCTCTTACACATGAATGTCACACTTCAAGTCTCTTCACTGTGGTGTTATAAATGCTGAGTCGAACACCTCTGCCATGTGACTCTGGATCTTTCCCTAGCTGGGAAAGATCATTCCAATCAGCCCCAAGTGTGTAAGTGGATTGAATGGACTCTGCTCAACATTGAGAGCTATCGGAAGCTGAGGCAGGAAAGGACAGATGGTGAAGTCCCCACTGGATCACCATTATGGTATCCAGCACCACATAGATGTTTGTAGCTGGCAGGGGCTGGGTCCCACACAGCCCCTGCCGACCAATCCATCAGTTTAAGGGTAATCAGGTGGGGCTGATTCTAAGGCTCTGTCAAGAATTTGCCAAGATAAAGAACAATCAACTGTGATTATTTGTGTTAAAGGTGTAAGAGGTTTACAGTGGCCAATGGTTGCTACCTAAAAACAAGATCCCTGGAGTTAGGCTAGCTTTGTGTCATTTGGACAAAAAGGAAATGCCATTACTACAGAACTGAAATTCCTGGTCATCTTGAAGCCAGAAAGGGCTTCCCATTGGAGACCCAAGGCAGTCCTGTCCCTGCTGCTTTCAGGAGAGCTACGAGTGGGACTCAGTCAGGGTTCTGTTTTATAATAGGCCCAAGTTCTAGATCTGTAAAAGTGAGGTTTTCTCTGCTTAGACCTCAACAGTGGCTGATTCAAGCAAGGTGACCTTCCTAGGCAGAATATGACAAGGTCCCCAGAGAGTCCTACACCTCAGCAGGGAACCACCCTGCCTGTGTCTCCTGGACCTCACTCTCTCCTACCATAAAATGGGATGTCAAGGTCTGGGAACATGGTGGGTGTTATTCATACCTTACCTGTTATCCTCAGATATCTCATCAATGGGACAGTTACCACCCAAATTGACCAGGTGGCTCTCAGTTCATAGTAAGGGGCTCAGCCATACTCACCAGCTCTCCTTTGTCCCCTGGGAGACCATCAGAACCTGCAATGCCCTGGGGACGACACACTGATGTCACCAATGGCTCCTCCCCACCCGAAGCCACATGTCTATTTATTACTGATCCTAAGACTGCACAAGATAGAGCTCCCAAAGCAACACAAAAACCCCAGAGCCACTGTCCAAGAGGACTACAAAACTGAAGTCACTTATTTGCAGTGTGAGGCTTTCCTGCTAGTAGCACCTTGATGGTATTAGATGGAGAAGTCCTGGATCACTCAGAATGGAGGAAGCAGTCGCTGTGAAGATGGATGGCAGCAACCACAGGCCACCCTCTGAGCTGTTTCAGGAAGGACAGGGCTTCAAAGAGAAGCTACACAGCTCTAACCTGCTTTTACAATGTAAGTCTTAGAGCCCAGATTTCACCCCTTGTTACAAAGCCAGATTCCCTAATCAGCAGTAGCTTTTTTCACCCAGGCCATATAGTGATCATCTGAACAACTACTTGTCGTAGAGAGAATCTCTTATAAGCATCACCTGTCAACAAAAAAGCCAATGGCCAATGAGCTGGGGCAAGAAATAGGAGGTGGGACACCTCCAGGGAGAAAGAGGATTCTGGAAAGTAGAGCATAAAAGGGAGATTGAGGAGGTGTGTGTGTGTGTGTGTGTGTGTGTGTGTGTGTGTGTGTGTAAATGTAAGCCGGCAGTTAGTTGATCTCAGGATAGAATAAAGAGAGAATAAAGAGAAATTCAAGGGAAATGCTCAGGAGACTCAAAGAAGGAAGCAGGCCAGGACTAAAAAGAGGTGACTAACCAAGTGTTAGACATAGAATAGTTTGAATGGGTTAAATAAGTTACAAGCTAGCCAGAGAATGAGCCAAAGCTTGTGGCAAATACATTTAATAAGAAATAATTAGTCTCATAGTCGTTATTGTTGGGAACTAAGTGGCTGGAAAGAAAAAACAGATTGAATTTTTTGCAACTTGTACCCAGTAAAGCTGCTGCTGACTTTGTCCCTGCTGATGCCCAGGACTGTTCTAAACGGGTGGAGAAAAACAGGAGCAAAACGGAGGGAAGAGACAACAGGGCCTCTCAAGAGTTTTAAAAGTAAACCCACAGCCAGCTGACTTAGAGCTGACCACAGCCAGCTGACTTAGAGCTGACCTGACCATGCACTGGATTCTCACCTGGTCGCCCTTAGGGCCTGTGGCACCTCCTGGACCCTAGGAGAGGCAGAGAGAAGGTTCTGGATTAGAGGAACCCTGGGAATCCCCATGGCGGGTCACGGCCTCCATAACAGAGGCAGGAACCCCACCTACAGTAGGTATAGAAATTCCTCCTATGGCAGGGGGCTTAGAAACAGCACCCCAGTCCCAGTTGCCAGACCCAGGTCCATAGATAACAGCAGTATACAGCCATCCATGTCCCACAGGTCCTTCAAGGGTCAGCTTTCCCTGGACAGCAGCTGCCTATCACTCAGTGGATAATGAGTTCTTTAAATCAGCTACTGCTGTCTGAACTCTCTCTCTCCCCACCCCCCCTTCTCTCTCACACACACACTCATCCGAGAGAGAGAAAGAGAGAGAGAGAGACAGAGAAACAGAGAGAGAGACAGAGAAGAGAGAGAGCACTGCTCTTATAAAGAACCTGGGTTCGGTTCCCAGCATTGCATCAGGTGGCTCACATCCATCTGTAACTCTAGTTTCAGGGACTGACATCCTTTGGCTCTTGTATACATATGGTACACATACATCCATGTAGATAAGCATCATATACATAAGATTAAAATAAATAAATCTTTGTTTAAAAGAGAATTAAATGTGAAAGCAAAAGCAAGAGCTATCCAAAGAGAAAGCCAGTGAAGTGTCTCCTCGCTGCTGGGACTGGGGCAGACATCAGCAAGCTTTTTCCTCTGCTAGCTTAGAGTCCTCAGAGCTATTGGCAAATTCCCTAACCCCTGGAATTTCCTGACTAGAGGCTAATAAAGCACCCACTGTCTCTGCTGTGTGGTGCTGGTTTCTGTGGCTCCCTGTGTCTCTAGAGGTACCCTAGAGCCTCCAATGGTTGCATGCACACATTTAAAGAGTGTTTTGTCCTTGCCAAGTGGGGATCCAGAAAGCAATCACATAGTCTTTAAAGATCTGATGTCTGGTCAGACATCCAGACTCCTTCCAGGGAACCCCAGGCCTTATCTACTACCCAGTGAGGACCTGAGTAAGCCACAACTTCCTGGGCCCTGTCCTTGCAGATTACCAATGTCACTCACTGGCTGCTGTAGGACCATCAGCAAAGAGTCTTGGAAAGTTATGTTTGAAACACTGGGGTCATTCAGGTTGAGCTCAGACCCAACTGCAGCCCAGGACCTAGAGCCTCAAGTTTCCACTTTTCTCCTCTCCCCAGTTACTGGCTCTTCTAGGCCTGCATACAGGGCTTGTGATAGAGCAGTGAGGATCCTAGATCCCTTCTTGCCCAAGAAGAACACCAAGAGAATGAGCAAGGAAAGGATCAAGGGCACCTGTCCACAGAGTTGGTGCTACCATCCCTGCAACCCACATGGGAATGAGTGGGCTGCTGCTGGTTTGGGTCTACGTAGACTGGTTAGAGCAGGGAGGCACAAGAGAAGGACCCTTACCCGGTCACCCACATCTCCCCGTAGGCCTTGGGGGCCTGGAAGGCCAGGGTCTCCTATGCTGCCTTTTTGGCCCTGTGAATTGGATAAGATTGCAGTAAGTCAGCAACCAGAAGAATCCAGCCAGGAACACTCCTTTCCCCAGCTAACCAGGACTCAATGGCTCAAACCTTACTCCAACTTTACCCACCTGGAAGCCACGGATACCAGGAGCCCCAGGAGGACCTTGTGGGCCAAGAGCCCCCTAAAAGACCAAGATATGAGTGGATATCATGAGATCCAGGGAGTTCCTGGAGGCTCTAGGAGTCTTTGTGACCCAGGAAGACAGCTGTACCTCCATGGGAGGGGGTGCTGAGTGGACAGTGAACAAGTCTTGAGCCATCTCTCTAAGTTGCTAGGTTTGGAGGCACAAGCACAGATGTATTCTGAGACAATTAAGTGTGGGGAATGGATCTCAGGGCTTAGTCTACACCTAAATTGTCAAGCTAGCTGAGTGTCAAGTACTGATACCCAGTGCCTTCCATAGGCCTTAGAGAAAGTTGACTCCACAGGTTATAGTACAAGGGAATTTCCATCTATATTTGCCAGAGTCTCAGCTTCACTGTAGCATAAAGAATGTGAAGCTAGGGGAGCCTAGCATGGCACCATTATTCCAGAGTGTGAGGGATAAAGAAGGTCAGATTCACCCATTCCTACCATTCCCGGGCTTTAAGAATTGGCCCATTTATATACCCAAAGTGCTACCCCTTCTTGCCCATAAACTATGTCTCTGTGACCTTCCCAAGGGGCTATATGTCCTCCTACTCACCACTGAGCCTCTGTGACCAGCCTCACCACGCTCCCCTGGAACACCAACATCTCCCTGTAAGGGAAGAAAAGTTGAGGTCAGGATCCCCTTTGACATATGTGAGAAGGAGCAAGGTTTCTTTGTACATATGAAGAGAGCAGAGTCCCTATGTACACATACAGGAAGGGGCCAGTTCCTGTGAACGCAATGTGGGGAGAGACAGGTCCTCAGTATGCTTAGGCAAGGCAGAATCTCCATATACAACAGGGAAAGGGCAGGCTCCTTGTGTACACATAGAGAGGGAACAAGGTAGCCCTATACATATGTAGAGAGGGCAGGTTTTCCCTGAACACACACGGGAGGGGTAGAGTCCTTGTGTCCACACAGAGGAGGAGAAAAAGGAGGGGCAAGATCCTCCTATGTACACATAGGGAAGGGCTATGGATACTCACAGGGATACCTGGCTCTCCAGAGGGGCCAGCCTCACCCAGCTCCCCAGTTCTACCCTATAAAAATGAGGAGACAGTGAGTTCTATGTTCCCTCCATTCCCCACACAGCTGTGCTTCCTCTCTCTGGAGAAAAACAGCCACTTACCGGTTCTCCCTTCTCGCCTTTGGACCCTGCTCGTCCAGGGAGCCCCTGTCAGAACAGGGATCAAGGGGTCAGAGTCAAGATAGAGGCCTGGTCAGGTTCAGAGTTGAAGCCAAGGTAACAGTCTGGGTCAAGACTGGAGTATGGGTTAAGGATAGTGCTAGGGCTAGGGTCAGGGCTGGGAGCCAGGATCAGAGCCAAGATCACTGAGCCCACAGAGGGCATGCATGTAGAGAATGTTCACAGTGCGATTGCACAGTGTGTCCACATGGGGCAGTGTGCTAGGCCAGGCAGAGTGCCCTCAAAGGGTAAAGCTCATAGTCTCCTCAGCCTGATGCAGAGGCCCTGCAAGCACTCCCAGGCAGCATACTCGGGGTGACCCCACAACATCCAGGATGAACACAGGCTCATTTCCACATGTTCCACAGGTGAGAGTGCAGATAGGCTAAAGTAGATCCCTGACTTCTAGCACAGAGCTGTGCCAGATCCCAATAGATCCATTCCTAGGCCAAATGCAGAAGCTAACCCGAGAGCAACTAACCTACCTAGCTAGGGCACTCACCGGCAGCCCATTGGGGCCTTTCTCTCCTGGGGCACCATTGCGACCAGCCTCCCCCTGTAAGGACAGTGAGTAGGGTATGAGGCCAAATGATGCTGAGGCCTTGGGAAGCTGAACTCCTCCGCCTCCTCCCTGCAAGCACCTGGCCAGGCACCGACCTTCTCACCATCAAGTCCTGGCACACCATCCTTGCCATCCTTGCCTGGCATGCCCTAAGGACAAGGGATGATGTTAGGCCCTTCAGACAGAGAAACACCTTGTCCCCCTGAGAAACCCCTTCCTTACCCTCTAAATTAAAAAAGGCTCTTGAGTGCCTGACAGCGGCTGTGTTTTCCTGGCTATATGCCACCATCAGAGACCTTGCAAGGAAGTACATAGACAGGACCCTCAGGACCCTCAGCATACCCATCCTGTTTGCTGGCCTGACCTATCACCCTTTCATCTCAGGGGTCAGATAAGTCTGATCTTAGACTACCAATTTCTATAGGGATATGGCAGCTGCAGAACTTCAGGCTGGAGCAAAAGGGAGATGAGAGCTGTTGTGGGGTGGTGTCTCAGGCTGCTGGGAGCTGGTAGGTGCTACTGTAGATGTCTGGAACTGCTGGAGGTATTGTGGGGAGGCTGTGGGTTTCTGGGGCTGCTTGAGTAGTTGTTGGGTACTGTTAGGAATACTGAAGTATCCGGAGGGTACTGGGGCTGCTAGGTGCTGCTGTGGGTTTCTAGGAGTTTCTGGGAGTTGCTGGGAGCAGAAGAACCACAGAGAGGCAATGAGGCACTGGAAGGTTAGACTTTGTACAACACAGGCACTTTTGAACAGGGTCCCTGATCTATCAGAGGTCACACAGCTACAAAGCAGGGCCCTGTGAATGGAAGGGACTATGGAAAGAGAACCTGAGGAGAATAGTTGCAAATGGTGATAGCTCAGCTGAGAGGAGTAGCAATGCTGGCGGCAGTTTCTGTGGCCACAACACAGTGCTT
>NW_022196897.1:167142059-167160433 GCF_008632895.1 Mastomys coucha | reverse complement strand
CTCCCCAGGTTTTGCCTGGCTTAGCTCCCAAGATCTGGTCACAGGCAACCTCCTGCTGCAGAAGGTCACATAGGACAGTGACATGCTACCACTGCCTCCAACTCATATCCAGACAACAAAAGAGGCAGATTTCCCATGCAGGCTAGATGCCCCACACTCCAGCTGTCTGTCACCAGCACGCCACATTATCCTGTGCTACTTTTCATATGCTCTGGACCTCATGGATATACTATCCCTTGCTATGTCCGGAGTCCTCCAAGTATCTATGGACAGCTCATCCTGGGATAGAGTAGGGGCAGCCTAGTGGGACAAAGGGTGGAATGTCTGTGAACCAGCAGCAGGATGGTAAAGTCAGGGATCAGAGGGTCTGGGCTGGTGTAAAGCCCACCTTCCAGCCTAAATAGATACATACCACTTTCCCAGGTGCTCCTGGGATCCCAGGGGGGCCCCGAAACCCAATGGGACCCTGTAAAGGAGAGAAGGCAATATGAAGTCCTCTCACAGGAACAGATACCCAGAGAGAGGCTCTAGCACAGTCTCAAGTTGCCAGCCAGGAGGAGCTTTAGTGATGCTGACTGCTCAGAATTGGGGTTTGAACCATTCCAGACACCCAACGACCAGGGCTGACCTCAGTGGACCCAAAGCCCCCCATGGAGCCAACAGCACTTACCCGGTCCCCAGGGGGCCCAAGTGGCCCTGGAAGTCCTCGTAATCCTCGTGGGCCCTGAGGGGACAGAACCAGAGCTACAGGGACCAGAAAACACATCTACCTGAATTGTACCACAGGCCTGGCCTCTGAGTCCTCCAAGGCTTTGTCATCGTCTCTAAAAGTGCCTGACATCAGCTGAGGCCTTTGGAGGGAGCAACACTAGCCTTGGTGTCAGGCTGGATGTGACCCTCTCAAGAGCTGGTTACCTGTCCCTAAAGTCTAAGCTTCCTTTGGGGTGACCATCAAAGGGGCCTCCACCTTACCACCCTGGTCCCTCTCTAGTCTCACCTGTAGTCCCACAGTGCCTGGGATTCCAGGAGGCCCAGGGGGGCCAGGATTACCCTACAACAGAGAAAGCAGTTGTCAGACAGTTCACCCTAGTTCTAGTACCTTTCCACTGCCCACTGGTCCCTCCCATGAGCCTGAGCCATGATAGTCACTCCTCCTACTTTGAAACTGAGCCATGGAGGTTGAATGAGATAGGGGATACTTGCCTATAGCTATAAAAAGGCAACATGAATTATGGTGACCTCCCCACTGCCTGGGAGGGTCAGGGGTCTCTGTTCAAGCAAGGCCCCCAGGTCTTTCTAGGCATCTCCTCCAGTCAAATGGGGATGTGCCTACTCTACACCCAGCAGTCTGTACATCCAGCAGCCTGAACTCAGCCACTTATGCCACCAGAAGCTACCCCAGACCTCTTCCTAGCATGTAGTAAGGACAGGCAGAGGCCTTCTGGGAAGGTGGCTGCTGGTTGAGAGTGGCAGAGGCGTCTATGAACATTTTAGGCCCAGAGCCAAGTGTCCTCAGGGACCCTTAGCATCCCAGGAGCTTCCACATGAGGTCAGACATGGGACAGGGGGATTCGTTTACATGAACGGTTCCAGGTCACCCAGCTCTGACTAGCCAGGCCCCACTGAGGAAATACTAGGTACCTACCCAGAACAAGCACATGAGGTTCCAGGCCCTTCTCCCAGCCACTGCCCCTACCTTGGTTTCTAGGTCAGTTATGTGGACAGCGTTTTTTACCTTCTCACCATCTTTGCCAACTTCTCCTTGTTCCCCTTTGTAGCCAGTAGGCCCCTGAAAACAAACACAGACATCACAGTCCCCAGACCCACGCATGCCCCACACTCTCCCCCCACTCCATTTGCCTATGTAGAATCAAGGTCTATGCAGTCAGTCACTGAGAACAGCAGCATGTCATTCAGAGTCCAAGGCCAGGAATCAGACAGGGAAACTGAGGCCCAAGAGGGTTTGTGACTATGCTACCCAAGGGCCTCAAGAGGAATAGGGTTAGGATCAGCCCTGTCTCCTCTCTGTCTCTGCCTCCTTTGATCTCTTAGGACCGGCCTAGCCTGGTCACAGCAGCTTCCAGTGTGTCACTGAGGTAGAGAAGTCAGGATGAGTTGATGGACCATTCTGTCCCCCTCTAATAATACTGAATCTAGGCTCAGACTCTGTAAAAGTTCTAACTGCATAGCCTGCGGGGACCCAATGGCCTCTGTCCGTGGAGACTATGCTCAACATAGTCAGCTGTCACAGCATAGTCAGACCCACAGCTGTCTGCTCACCTTGAACCCTGGCATTCCTGGGGGGCCTGGAGGGCCTGGGGGGCAGATGGCTGGACACTGTTGAAAAAGCAGAAGGATTAGACCCTTCCAAGACAAATGAGGCAGGATCCCGAGAGAGAGCAGCAGTAGGGAGGGGGAGACCTATGAAGGACCATCTCTCCAGTGATGGAGACAAGCCTGAACAGGGCCCCATTCAGTGCTGGGTGTGAGGTGAAGTGACTGCGGAGAGCTGGATGGCAGCCAGTCACCTTCCCGCACAGCACAGCACAGATTTCTCCACAGACAGGCTCAGCCTCAAAGCAGCTATTTACATACCACTGTGGCTCCACAAAGGGCCCTTCATCTTGTGACCACCAGGCACCTGGTGGCTCATGGGAGGAATGCCACACGAACTCAACCTATGGTGCCACACACCAGGAAACTGATGGAGATTTCTAGCTCAATTCACACTGAACTGGCCAGGTCGAGCCTGGGTGCATAGTGGAACTATGGACTTCTACCCACCAGCCAGCCCATCCCAGAGGCTCGACGCTGGCCTCATTTAGAAGAACCCTATTTTCCCCTTCTACAGCAAATGCCAGGGATGCCGAATAAGGGTGAAGAGGCAGATGACCATCAGTGTTAAATGAAACTGCACCCAGACAGGGATGGAGCCAGACACAAACTCTCTCTTGGGAACTAGAAACCTGCAGCAGACGGCCTGTTAGTCACCCAGTGCAGTGGCTACTTACCACCTACACTGACAGCAGCTAAGAGGGGACCCTGCAGGAAGCAGGTAGTAGCTGCTAGTAGCTTTGTTAGGGACGGTGCAGATGTAGGCACAAGCCTGGCACCATCTACAGAGCTCAGTCAGGGCTCCCTCTCAGGCCTTCTTGCTGAGCAAGCAGGTCCCTCTAGGAATAGAAATGCTGTCTTGGAAGACACCTACACACACACACACACACACACACACACACACACTCCTCCACCTCTGCCACACAGTGGCCTCAGGCAAGACTTGTCCTCCAAAGCAGGAACATCCCATAACCCCTCATAACCACCACAAATGCATACCTGCAGATCAGTAGCACCTTCAGGGAGGACTCCAGGGTTTCCCTTCAACATACAAAGAGGTAGCTGGTGTGTATCCTCCCTCCTACACTTTGTCCTTGACTTTAATCTAACAGGGGGCTTGAAATCCTCAAACCTATTTCCCTCCCCAGTGGCCAGTGCAAGGCACTGCTGACCCATCTGCAGTGTGGGTGACAAGAGAAATTGTCTATCCTTGGAGCAAGGAAACTGTGAATGCTATAGCAGTTCCTGTCTCCCACCTGCTTCCGGGGAATGGCACAGAGCCTGGGCAGGGATTAGGGTGGGGCCCAGCCCAGTTAGTCTAGGATACCTGACAGAGTCCCCTCCAGTACTTACAGGAGGTCCAGGAGGTCCTGGGGGGCCAGGCAGGCCTGGAAGTCCAGAGGGTCCCTACAGAGGATTCATGACTCAGATTAGAGCTTGCCCCACTGAGTGGGGTCACCAGCTTCCCCCAAAATGGAGGATACTACAGCTCCCTTTAATCCTCCCTAGATGAAGCCATGCTGGTATCTGTCTGTCTGCCACCCTGAGTCACAGGTGGCTCTCTGCCTGGGCTTCTGTCAGTGCCCACTAGATCAGGGCGGGGGGAGGGGCGGGTTCAGGGGAGGGAAGAATGAGGAGAGAGTGTACATAAAGATGGAAGAGACAACGAGAAGGTAACTAGGAGAAGGAACAGGGAGCCTCTGGTTAAGTGTGGAGACCACATGCACCCCTGCAGTGGAGGGGTACAGGGAATAGTCACTCACCGGGGGGCCACGAAGACCAATCCCACCTGGGAGGCCACTCACTCCAGCCTCTCCCTGGAGGAGGTAAAAAAGAGGGAGGTGGGCAACCTGTGACCCTGAATGGGGGAATCCCACCAGCACCATCTGCTCTTTGAAAAGCCAGGACTCCATATGTGAAGTAGTCAGGATGAACCCTAAGAAGACCACTCCACCATGATCTGGCGCGATCCCAGAGAAGATGGGCTTCAGTGAGAGATGCTCTGGGAATGTACATGCTTGGGAGGGGCAAGAGGGTGGTAAATACTCACAGGAGGTCCAGGGAGGCCTTTGCCCTGCAAATCCAAGAATGAGGTCAGAACATAGGTGGGCCCTGACAACCACAAGGCATGGTGGGTAGGGGTTCAGGAAAAGTGTGGTACCTGATTTAGGAGAGTTACCCCCTACTAACACAGAGGTTATAGTCCAGATAAAGCTCCAGGAGTCCAGGCCAGAATGCAGGACATAGGAGCGGCTGCAAGGGACCCCTGGGATGCCATGACACAATAAAAACTCCCCTGGGAGGTGAGGTACTTACTCCAAGTCCTGGTGGCCCTGGGGGTCCTAGACTTCCCTGAAAAGGAAAACAAGAGTCAGGATACACAGGAAAGAAACTCTGGCCCTTGCTTGCACTTTCTTTCCTTTGGACCCTAAGTCATAACTCTGTCAAGATGGGGATCAGAGAGAGAAACCTTGATAGAGAACAGAGGCCATGCAAGGTTCTGCTGTCTTGAAACCTGCATGAGCATGGAGGAAAAGCATGGGCCAAGAAAGTTGCTAGTGGGTGGGCAGAACCAACAGGAGGGGCAAGATACAAAGGTAGGCATGAGCCATACAGTTAGGGACTCCAGCCTGCCTGCGGATGTACCAACACTAGCCTACAAAGGTTCCTGAGACTTCAGGCCTCGGTGTATGTGAGAAAACTACCAGCTTGGTAGACAGGTCTGAAATGATTGTCTTGCCAAGAAGTGGGTACACGCTGGTTCTTACACTGTGGTCACAGTGTCCCCCAGGCAGCCTGGGCACCACTCATCCCAGGCTAAGCAAGTAGCAGTCCAGCTGGCCACCAGCTAACTGCTTTCATTCAGATGTTCCACACATCTGAGTCCCCATGCTAGCTCTGTCCTTGTGCCCCGCCCACCCTTCTTGCTCTCTGGGGTGCTTTGTGCTCAGGACCGCCTCTCCTGAGGTGAAGGAGAATTGTGGACTAAGCTCTGCCCTCAGGAACAGTGAGATGAGAGAGCCAGTTTGCTAGGGAATGGGATTCAGTGAAGGTGGTCACACTCAGGGATATGAAGTAACTCCTCCCGTGCTGAAAGGAGGAACACCTATGCGCCTATCACCGTCACACAGCTCTGCCTGCTCTGAATGCCAAGATGGTGCTGACTAGGTATAGCTGTGGGATTTCTGGGGAGGACCCAGGGGCTGTGTACTCAGCATCCTCCCATCTGAAGTGGAGCAATGGGATAGGGCTCAACGAGTACAGTCATGGACACCATCCACAGAACTTCTACTCTGATGACCTTGTGAGCCACCTAGAAACCTAACCTCTAGATTGCAGCCACTGAATTGAGACACTTACCCGTTCTCCAGGGGCACCTTTGGGTCCTGCGGGTCCATCCCTCCCTGTCAGACCCTGGAGAGGGAGGCAGAGGATGGGCTCAAGAAGCCACCAAATGAGAAGCATATGCCATGCCACAAGAAGAATGAGCCACAGACTCTTAACTATGAACCCAGAGACTCAGTCCAGTACATACACAGTGCACCCAAAGCTCTGGGAGGGGGTCGGGGGGGAGGAAAGCACGTGGAAAATCTGCTACCAAGCACCATGATGACTAAACATAGGTTCAGCAGCTCAGTCCTAAGTCCTGCTGGCTAGTGCCGGAGCCAGCGCCTATCCATCAAGGCATCGGGGGCTCGGAGGGACACCAGTGTGGCCAGCATGGGGCAGGAAGCCTGACAATGGGCCCTTGTTCTTGGATCAGCAAGAGCTGATGGGGCTGCAGACTACAGGAAACTGGTTCTGTCTCAGCCAGGAGCTGGCAGAGTCTGGGATGAAGGCCAGCGACCCCCGTTGGGAATTCCTGCAACTTCTGTCAAGACAAGGTTTCCTGCCTGAATAAGCCCAGCTGCAGGACAGCACTGAAAACCTGACCCTTGGCTGGGCTGGGACAGGGGTGAGGTGAGGCAGGGATGCAGGAGGAGGTACACTCACATCTATACCAGGCAGTCCTGGCAGTCCTGCCTCTCCCGGCTTCCCCGGCTTCCCCGAGGTTCCTTTGGGTCCCTGGGTGGTAGGAAAGGACAGAGTTATGCAACACATACTGAGCTCTAGGCTTTAGCCTCCATCAAGGAAGATAAGTCCTCTCCATTTGGGTACCAGCCAACCATGGTTCCTGCCCCTCTGCTGGAACCCCAGAAGACTGCCCCAGTCCCATTGCATCAACTGGATGGTCATCAAACAGATCCAGCATTCCCAGCAAAAGGCCAACAGGGTTACTGCACAGGAACATCAGTGGCTGAGGATCTTTAGCCAAGGTGAGGGGCCCACACAGGCACAGTGGGGAGACACTATAGAGCTCTATTATCTCTTCTCTGGCTTGTCTAAACACTGGCACAAAGAGCCTCCAGCCAGACTGAGCAGAGTCCCATAGGCTCTCCTCCTGTCCACTTCCAGGCTCTGCCCTCAGGCCTCTCCTAGGGCAACACAGGCCCTCAGCAGTGAGGACAGGTCCACCCTCCCCTTTCCAACCAGGGACACTTACTGGAAGGCCAGGCAGACCTGGAGGGCCAGTTTCTCCCTGCAGAAATGAAAGTGAGCATATAAAAGCCCTGAAAACAGGAAACCCACCCTAGAGCTGGGCCATTCTTCAATCCAGTCCTCAAAGCTGTGCCCATGGAGACATTGCGGGGTCCCCAGATCCTCTCATCTATACCTTGGGACCCGTCCTCTGCAAGCTAGTCAGGGATGGGGTGAGCTAGAAATCAGCTCAGCCACACAGCATTTGGGGATCATCTAGGAACACAGCAGCACAGACCCTCCAAGAGACACTCCCTCTGCACCGACCTAAGAACTTTTAGAGAGTGTCTGTGGCTGGATGAGCAGCCTCTTGACTCCATTTGTTCCAGAAATGGCACTTCCTCACCCATTCTCCAGAAAGGTATTCCACCAGCCCTACCCTCAACAGACACTTGCCGGTGGGTGAACCTTTCATATGAGGCTTTAAGAGTCTCAGAGCCTGGGCACTCAGCTACAACAGAGGGTAAGGTCCCAGGCCACCAGCTCCAACATGGTGGCTCAGGAAGGGTGTGAGGAAGCCTGAGGCCATTACAGCTGAGCTAGGTTCTGGGACTCTTGGGAGTCTGAGAATAGCTCAGGGCATTCTTAGTGCAGCTTCCAATAGCCCTCTATGGAGTCTCTAGGGTAACACATGAGTGGCTAGAGGCTGGCCTCCTTGGAGAAGGCACCATGAGAAGCTTTCCACTCCAGGTGATGAGACAGGGTGTGGTGGAGCCGCAAGACTTCAGTTACTCCTCCAGCCCCCAATGTTTGGACCATAACTGGATGGATGGTACACCCCAAAGACAACATCTCTGCATCCCAGTCCCTCCCAGACTGGCTCTATACTCAGCCCCAGGAAGATTCATAGGTCTCCAGAGTAACACATCACACACCCCCGAAATATAGGAGCACATGTGTCGCAGGGCCCAAATTTCTAGCTCAAGGACCACCCTGTCATCTGTACCCCAGGATCTGCCCCAAAGAGGAACAAGGTCCTATGAGCTCTACTGGGGTATCCTGTGCCACCCTAGCTCTCAGAAGAGGCGCTTGGGTTTGTGGTCACAAGGCCAGGAGTCTCAGGGCACTTTCCCCAACTCCCAACTCACATCGATGCCATCCTTGCCGGGCTTTCCAGGAGGCCCTTGGGGACCAGGGGGGCCTCGAGGTCCCACTTTCTGAAATTGAGATAAGTTATTAGGTAGGCCTCTTTTTCAAAATGTCAGCCCTCCCGTGCCATCCTCCCCAGCCCAAGAAACTCTGGGGCCTGTGACAATGGCCCATGACCCTCCTCCCTGTCTGCCTTAAAAAACCCCCAAAGTCTCCTGCGCTGGAGCCTGGCGCCAAGGCAGTTTATCCTCGTTTGCGCCAGGAGTGGCTGTGCTGCGGCCCCGCGGGGAGTCTCCAGGAACAAAGGCAACATTGTGTGTTCTGAGCGTGGTGGCAGTGGTGGCAGCGCTTGGCAGCAGCCTGACCCGGTTGGGCGAAGACAAGTTGGAAGCCAAGCATCATGGTTGACATGTCCTGGTGTCCGTGGGGCTCAACTGCATCACCAGAACTCGCTAGCCAGAGAGAGGCGGTGAAGAGACTGCCAGAGATGTCCTCGAGGGTCCTTGGCGGCGGGACTCAGGTGTTGGCCCAAGGGGTTCTAGTTGTCCCAGGCTGTACGGTTCGACGTCCGGCCCTATCCCCGACCCCATAGGCACCCGCGGGCCCGCGCTCACCTGCGCTGAGGTGGCCGTCAGGAGCTGCCCCAGCAGCAGCAGGGCTAGAGCAGGCGCTCCGGTCATGGCTGGCAGGCGCTCTGAGAGGCTGGCGCCGAGCGGCGGGCAGCAGGGTGGGGAGAGGGGCTGGGGGGCGGCGCGAGGCCGTGCGCCCCGCCCTGCCCCGCCCCGCCCGCGCACAAGCCCCTCATTCAGCCGGGCCCACCTGAGCCGGCAGGGCGCCGCGTGGGCTGGAAAGAAAAAAACCCAGCAACATTTTCTGGCCCTCCTCTTGAGTTAAAATTATCCCAGGACCGCGCGTTACACACGCACCTTTCAGGGCACAAGAAAGACTCTTTTCTCTCCCACTCCTCTCCTGGAAGAACCCCCACAGTTAAGGACATCTTTAAGAACTGCGAAGGGCACACCCAAGCCGCCCAAATCCCAGGAAGATCCCTGTGGGTAGATCTCCCTTTCCAAAGCCTACCATGGCAAGGATTCTATATAGTGACAGTCCGGCAATTCTTGCTAGCCACCCCGGCTCTTTCTCTAGAGCTTGAAACCAGGTTCTGGTGCGGGTGGTGTTGGACAGGGCTCTTTTCAGCCACCACTGGAAAGCCTCTTACACTGCACCCTGTGACCCAGGAGGGAGCAAGATGAACTGGAAGAGGAAAGAAGCAGCCTGAAGTTCAAGGCTGCTGGAGGGGATAAGGACCCAATGTTAAGACCTGGAAGCAGGCCTCCAGTAATAGTAATCTATCCCTTAACCTTCCTTCAGTTTATTTTACCAGGTTTCATATATATATATATATATATATAAAACCTATGAGTTATATATATATATATATATATATATATATATATATATATGAGTATATATAATGATATAATGAGTGTTTTGCCTGCATATATGTGCATGATGTGCATGCCTGGTGCCCAGAAGTCAGAAAGACTTGGTTATGAGCCCCCAGGTGGATGCTGGATATTGAATATGGGTCCTCTACTACAAGAGTAACAAGTGCTGTTCACTAGCTCACCTAACTCCCTAGCTATTCAACTCCCTTGAATCTTTCAAACACCAAAATCACCTGAGGCTGCAGGATCCCAGCCTACCTGTCCTTTCAGCAAATCTGAGCTTCCAGGACATGGTAAAAGTTTCGTGTCTGCAGGTAGGGATCACGTGACAGGAGTTAACACCAATAGGATGGATAAAGGTAAGGGTGTGTATAAGCAAAATGGCCCCAATGGAAAGCTGTGGCTTTCACCTGCCAAGTGAGGTAATAGATTCTCACTCCACTACCAAGCATCAGAGCTACCTGCTCAGCTCTGCAGCAGGTGTTGTGAACGTACCCAGGAGTGGAACAAGGCAAAGCTCAGAAAGCTTTGCCCTCAAGCAGCCCGAGACATACCAAAACACCTCATCAGAAAAATGTATTGTGATAAGGCAGTTCAGATGGCAGAGGCTGCAGTTGGGAACTCTCAACAGCTCGTTCCAGGGGCTGGGAGAGGCGACTCTTTAATTCACATCTAGGGTATCCTGGCCCCTGTAACATACCTCCCACTTGACTCAGGTTCCTCTGGCCACCTCAGCACCTAGCATGTAGTGTATTGGACAACTGGTGGAAGTCACTCCGATGAGGCACAGACGGCCTTTAGAGTGGGTCTGGGGAACAGTTTGACTGAGGCAGACTTGGCCTTCAGCTCCCCCACATCCCCCACCCCACCTCCCATATCTGCAAATCTCCCAGCACCTGCCTTTGAGCTGTGCAGAACTGAAGGAAGCTTTCTTTACCTGTTTTGGTACACAATTCTTCTTGAAGGTCAGGGGGTCCTAGAGCCTCTCCTCACGTCCAAGTGTTGATATCTCCATCCAACTTGAAACTCATTTATCTAGTCAAAGGTGCCTGGGCACTTGGGATCAGAGGCCCCTACTGCGGTTACCAGATGCCTTCTATACATCTCAGAGCATTTATTTCCATGTCATGATGGAAGCCTTACCAAGGAGCCAAATGTCAGCTAAGGTGCCAAGGGCTCATAGCCTCCTTGAGCTAGCCTTAGGAGGACCCTGTACTGCGACCTTGTCAAGAAACAGCACTGGACCCCTAGGTTCAACTCAGGGGTAACTGGTTGATTGCCACTTCATTTGCACAGGCATGTGTGGCTCCCTCCTCTCCAAAGTCAGCACTGGGGAATCAGAAGAGGGAAATGACAGACAGAGAAGCTATAATGGGATGTCAGTCTGATGGGCCACATATGGCCTTGAAGATAGCACTTCTGGGAGGCCTATCAGTAGAGAGGGGCAAGACAGAAAGGACTGGTCTAGACATGTAAACCCAGCACTGTTCCCAGACGATGTACCAACTAAGGGGGCTGATGATCTAGCCTTATATTCTCATTCTGTCTCCCTCCCCCTCCCCTCCTCCTCCTCTTCTTTCTTCTTCCTCTCTCTCTGTCTCTGTCTCTGTCTCTCTCACACACACACACACCAGGACAGGGTTTCTCTGTGTAACAGCCTAGTCTGTCCTGGAACTTGAGACCAGGCTGATCTCAAACTCAAGAGATTCACCTCCTTCTCCCTCTTGAGGACTGGGATTAAAGGCATACGCCACCACATCCAGCTTCCGGAAGGCTGTATATTTAGGAGAGGTCCATGTGGGGTACTTATGCTTGCAACCTGTTCCCAGCAAGAGCTGTGTAGACAAAGTACCATGAATGACACTGGTCATGATGCTCTCAACTGGGAACAAAAGAGACTAGAGGTCACAGGCAACCAGACACGACATGGGCCATACCAAAAGACAAAGTCTAAAGAGTTTATTCAGAAAAGGCCTCACTTGGCACCAGACTAATAAAAGAGGCCCCTCCCCCTAGACCCTTAGGGTCTGTTCATAACACAGGGCTCAGAGGGCAGTGGAGGAGGACACAGTGAGGTAAGGAGGCTTCTGAAGGCCTTGGCCTTCCCTGAGGGCAGGGCCTCAGTCCCTCAGGCCACTTCAGTGGCCACTAGGGAGAGGCCAGCACTGTGGGGCACCAAGAAGAGCCAACAACAGAGCTCTGGGACAGAAACCCCCTGCAGTGGGCTAAGTAGGACCGAGATGCACCTCTAAGGCTTTGGGGGTTCAGCAGAAGCCTCAATCCTTGCCAACTCCTCTGACGCATCCACTGAGGTTCCAGTAGTATCAGAGTCTTCCCCCAGGTCCCTAGAGTCCTCCACTAGGCTCTTAGAGGCTGCTTGCTCTGGCCCCACCTGGCTTTTTGGGTCTTCTGGTCCCACCTGGTTTGGGTCTTCTGGCCCCACCTGGCTTTTGGAGTCCTCTGGCCCCATCTGGCTTTTTGGGTCCTCTGGCCCATTCCCATCCTTTTGGGACTCGGGGCACTCTGAAGGGGTAGGAGGCAGGGCACTGGCCTGCACTTGAGTGTTACTGGCTACTCCATCACCTTCAGCCCCTTCTTCCACCTTCCTCCGCTTTCTTACCTCATTAGCCACCCTGGCCACAGGACAGGGCTGTTCAGCCTCCCTGGGTTCCTGGCTGACGGGGCTGAGGGCACACTCCTCAAGGTTGAGGGCAATTTTCTCTACCTCAGAGACACCCTCGGGATCTGGCTCCCCTGGGACCTGCTCCTGCCTGTTCCCCTCCAACTTCCTCTTCTTGCTTTCTTTGGGGCTCAGAGACTTAGCCTCATCCCTTTGGTCCCCATCCAAGGTTTCTACATCCTGGGGCTTTGCACTCAGCAGTGAGGAATCCTCAGCTGTTCCACTGTCCCCACTCAGGTCCCTCCCAGATCCACAGGTCCGACCCTGGTTGCCAGCCTCTTGGGAGGGGTCCCTGGAGCCCTCATCTTTATCTGCCTGCCCTAGTCCCATCAGTGGCCGGGGTATACTCTGGGGCCTGAACCTCCGCAGCTTGTCACGGGGCCCCCAGACAAAGTCTCGGCGAGGCTTGAAGTGTTCCCATGCAAAGTACACGAGCTCCCGGCGCTGGTGCCGGCAGCGTACGGCGAACAGGAAGTAGTCCAGGGCACTCTGGCGAACGCTGGGCAATTTGTGCTGTACTAGGGTCTCCTCCAGGAAGAAGCGGACCAGCGGAGCCTGGTAGTGCTCTAAGCCCAGCTCGCCCAGCGACTTGAGGATGCGTGTAATACGCAGGTTGTTGTGGCTGTGGCTGTGAAGGTAGGTGACAGAAGGTTGGGTGGACCCGGCTCTAGAGATACATATCTGGCCAAGGCATCCCCAGTTGGCTCTATCTCATAGTTCTAGGGTCTTCTCATGGCCACATCTTGGAAAATGACCTGGATACCCTTGACCTGTGGACAGGGTCTGCAAGTCCTGGGAGATGCCCCAGTCCATGGACTCCTGCCCAGAGTGACTATGCTATCTGTAGGCCTTCCTTGCCTCTGCTTTCTGGGTGAATGGAGGGGATTAAACACTCCCAAGTCAAGGAACTGCTTCGTTCATCACCCCACAACTCCTACAACATGGCAGCACCTACACCCTGTGGGTGAAGCAGGCATCAGAGCCTGAATTAGACCTCTCTGCTTGAAATCCAGCCCCAGATACTAAAGGGGAGCAACAGGGATGGGAGG
This sequence comes from Mastomys coucha, assembly GCF_008632895.1. Taxonomy (NCBI): domain Eukaryota; kingdom Metazoa; phylum Chordata; class Mammalia; order Rodentia; family Muridae; genus Mastomys; species Mastomys coucha. The sequence goes on along the minus strand of NW_022196897.1, from coordinate 167,147,255 downwards.
ATGCCAGCAGGGCCCTTGTCATTACCTGTTCAGGTTATGGAAGCGTGGCTGGAAGTTCTGTGCACGGCATACGGCACCTGTGTTCCGGTCCTCAAGTTGGATCCCATAGAAGCCCAGCATGAGCTCATAGGCCCGGACAAGACGTTCTCTGATTTCCTTGGAGCTTTTAAATGCCTAGAAAACAATCCCCTGGGACTTAGGTGGCTCTCACTGATCACTGTTTCCAAGGAGCACTGGGTGGGCCCCTGGGTACCAGGTAGGGCAATTTTTCCCTTAGACCCTGACTCAGCCTCTGGTGGTAAGACAACACCAACACATCTCCAGCTTTCTTCTTCGAGAGGCCAAGAGGTCATCTCTATTCTGATCCACTTGCCACAAGGTGTTCCTTGCTGATGTCCAGGGACCTCACAGCTCTTATCTCTACTACTTAGTCTCTTAGAGCTGGCCCCCTTTCTCTGAGGTCCCCAAAAGTGGGACCATCGGGCTCTTTTGGCCTGAGACAGCAGACATTGCCTCAGGATGACTGCAGGCAGGGGTAGCTCTCCTCCCTCCCCCATTCTGGCATAGGAGAAATTCTTACCTCAACCTCCTTCAGTGTGAGGGGCTTGGCATGCCAGTTCACTCCTGGTTCCCTCAGAGGAAACAGCCTGAGAAGATGGTGAGGGTACAGGCACTTTAGTGCCAGGCAGCAACTCATTTATTTTGAACTCAGTACCTCTCTATCATCTCTGGGAGGAGCTAACTGGCCTTCCTTACCCAAAGAACTGGGTAAGGATGGCAGCCAGCCAAGAGCGGGTAAGATGGTTGCTTGGAGCCCAGCCTATATGCTCAGTGGGCTGTGTGATGGAAAGTCAAAATTGGCAGAGACCAGTGTGCCTTTCACTTATGGGGGCGGAGCTATCTTCCCTAAGGATTCAGTTTGTTCTTTCTTGTCATTAACCCTGCAGAATTATTCCTGCATATATTCCATGACAAGAGGCTACTGGGAGCAGCTCAGTGGGCTGGCCTCAAGCAAAGGATGCTGTACTTGCTAGGAAATGGCATCATTTCTGAGTCTGCTTTGTGGTACTTCACTCGCATCCTGCTAAGCCAAGTCAGACATCGTCCAGCTCCAGCTCCTCCCAGGACAGAAAATCCGCCCCCCCCAAATCCGTGCATAATAGCCCCCAGAGGGCCCAATAACAGGGACAGTAACTAGAGGAATGCAGGCAATACCTGTCATATACAAAGGCTTACGGAAAGGAAGGAATGTAACATCACTCATCTGAGCCTGGACATGGCATGAGAGCTCCCACCTAGGCCCAGCCCCCCTTCCCTAAGACTCAGTCCCACTCACCACTGGATGTAGGAGTGATTCTCTTCCAGGAGGTCATAGTTGTCTTTCCAGTTCTGCAGAATGTCCTCAATGAGAAAGCCTGGACACCCCATGGAGAGAAGTCAGCTACAGTGGGCACATTGCCATAGCTCAGAGGACAGACCTATCAAAATCGCTGCCTACCCTTCAATTTCTTTAGGGCTCTGAGGACTCAGCACAGCTACCCATAGCTCATCTGATATAAGAACACACTACTTTTAGGAAACTAGCCTACTTCTGTAGGAAAGGGGTGCAGCACTTCCTCTCTAGGACATAGACTCTCTCAGCTGGGAAGCTCTGTGTGCAAGAGAAATCCCCATAGAGACTGAGTGTGGAGCATGGTCTAAGGAAGTTGTCTTTTTTTTTTTTCCCTGAGACAGGTTTCTCTGTATAGCCATGGCTGTCCTGGAACTCACTTTGTAGACCAAGCTGGTCTCAAACTCAGAAATCCACCTGCCTCTGCCTCCCAATTGCTGGGATTAAAGGCGTGTGCCACCCCTGCCCAGCGGAAGTTGTCTTTGAAGGGCCAGACAGGAAATATCTCAGCTATGTAGACACATGGCCTTCTCCAGGCTCTATCAAAGAGTAACTACATGAATGGACGGGTGTGACAAGCACCAATAAAACCCTACTTACTGTTTAGTTTCAAATGTTTATGTCATGGAACATATATGGTGGCTCAGGCTTGCCTACAGTTTCATAACTTAGGAGGCTGAGATGAAAGACCCTGAGTCTGAGGCCAGCCTGGGATACACACAAAGACCACCATTTAAAGCCTCAAGAGCCTATTCTCTGGCCCTTCAATCTAGTACCCTACGATCCAAGCTCCAATCCCCTTGGCAGCCTGAAGTAGGTACTGCAGGGCCATGTAATTGGATTGAGGACAACAGACAGCCTGAAGCAGAGTCCTAATAGACTAGACAATCAGCCAAGGGCAGAAGGTGCTGGGGCTGGGAGGGCAGGTACCATTTGGCTGGAAGCAGATCTCATTTTTGTAGAAGCTCAGGTTGCACATGTCACCATTGCAGTCTTGATCTGTCAAATCCTGAAGAGCCAGAAAAAGGATAGCTGAGGACTCATGAGAAACAAACTCTGTCTGAGGGCCCCTCAGACTCATGCAGTCAGGAGTAGAGACAGCTGTTCAGGATCCCAAAGCTTGGGTCCTTTCTGTGAGCAAGGGTAGGTGTGGAGGGTAACACAGTCTTCCTCTCCCCAACAACAGAGGCTAGAGAAGGTAGCTCCCCTTCCGTACCTCAAAAATACCACAGGGATTGCCAGTAACTAACTCATGGGTACAGAGGAGAGGGTCTGAAAATGATCCCATGTACCAACCAGGGAGCCTTGTGAGAAGCACTGAGCCACATGTTCTGTCAGGAGGCTGAAGCTAGAACCTCATTTTAAAGCTAGGCTCTGAGGCTCCGGTCAGGCAACATGCTCTACCATCGGTAACTAGGAGAAGGGCATGGACCTGAATTGACAACAGGCTTGTCTTCCAGACAATGAGGAACACACCCAAGAACCCAAGGCTGGATTTTCAGCCGGCCAGGGGATGCTCTATTTGGGGGGAGAGAGCTGTGACTTTCAGTAGGGGGTGGCATGTACCTACCGGATAGTTGTGCCGGTATCTTTGCATGTCCTGCACAGCACGCCAGTTTCGGCACCCTGTCATCCTAGACTGGGGAGAGAATACAGGGATGAGGTACTGGAAAGTGTCCGAGATGTAGGCAGCATGGGTGGCCAACCACCACCAAGCTCTATGCAAGGGTGTTTGTTTCTTCTTCTTCTGGTCCCCGTCCAGGGTTCTGAGAAGGCATATCTAGACCCTAGAGAAACATCCCTCTATCTGAACACAGATAGAGAGTGGAACTAGTATAGCCTTAGCAACCACCTCTGCACCTCTCAATACTCAATTTTCCTCCATAGGGAACCCTGGCCCAGGCTACCCTGCAGGCTGCCAAGGTGTGTGGCTGCTGCTCTTCTGTCTTCAAGTCCCAGCTGCATCTCCTCCTTGATCTGCTCGTCACCCTCATTTGGCCCAAGATCTTTATGTGCTCCCCCTTCCAACCCCAGTCTCTGAGTACTGCAATATTTCTCTTCCTACGATTCTATGAATGGTCACTGGGCTGTATCCTCAAGGGGAGCTACTTTGCCAGCCACAGCCTCAAGAAAAAACCTAGAAGCCTCTAGATGGGTCTGATGGATGGGTGAATGAGGCCTTGTCTTTGTAAACCCCTGCTTCTCCCTGGCCCAATGCGACAAAGACACTGTGCCACTGGGCCAGGGCCAGGCTCTTAAGTGACTACTTATTGCTTCAGGTAGGATCTAAGAGCTTTTGTGGGGAAACAGCAATTCTGTCAGAGCTTTTGGGAGGTCTTACCACCCTCGGGAGGAGTCTGAGCCTGCACTATAAACCTTGACTACCCAGCCTCAGCTTCATCCCAATGTGGTCAGGTTGAGGCTAGCTCTGACCTGCCTCAGAGCTTCTCCAGATTCTGGGCTGCTTTCCCATAAATAGCAGACAACAAGAGATCGTAGCAATTCTGGTCATAATCCTCTCTCGTTTTTCTAGGCTCTCCATCACACCTCGAATCACACACCTATAAGCACGCCAGTGCGTCTTACAGGATGCCACTGAGGCTTACAAGCTCTTTGATACAAAAGTATAACGGGAACAAGCTCTTGGTTGCAACAAAAGTTACCAGAGCTAAGGGCAGACGACAGGCCCCTGCTCCTGGCGTCCTAGGCCGGGGTCACTTCCGAGCCCATGGATGCTGTCTGAAGAGGGGTGGAGGGAGGGCAACCCGAAGAAAGGCCACCCACGCAGGATGAGGTCTTGGGGTGCGCTCTGACGTCACCCACGCACGACCCCCATCAGTCGCTTCCCTGACGTCACCAGCGCTCGGTCTTCCAGGGCCTGGGCCCGGCGCCCCCACTAGGGGATAGCGGCCTGGGCCGGGCGATCCCGGCCTGGCGTTGTCCTGTCGCCCTCCCGTCCTCCTGCTCCGCACCTGGAACAGGCCTGGCCGTGCCTCCTCTGCGTCCCCGTCATCATCGCCCGTGTCCTCATCGGTCGTATCATCCGCCTGGCCATCCTCGCCGTCCTCCTCGCTCTCGTCCTCCCAGGTGGAATCGCAGTCCAGGTCGTCCATACTCGACAGGCAGGACCGGCTTTCCGCCGAAAGGAAAGTGAAAGAGGAGGAAGCGCGGGGGCGGGGCGGCGCCAGGTCCCGCCCACCGCTCAGTTTCCGCCCTTGCGCGGAATCGCCACAGCAAAGGCAGCTACGCTGGGAACTAGGCGGGTAGCGATGTCCTGGAGAAGGCAGTCCCCCTACCTCTCCCAGAAGGACCACCCCTGGAGGCTGTGCACCGGGATTCCTGCCTCTATCCTCTCCGGGAAGACGCACCGCCTCGGACTCAGACCCAGGTCTTCCCCCTTGAGATTTCACTTCCCTGCAGCACACTGTCCAGAGAGGAGTCTTAGGGAGGCTTCGCCTCAGTCCTACTGTCTGGGTGCAGGTTTCTAGTCTTTGTCGACCCGTCTAACTGCAGTCCTTCCAGGCTGCCCTCTGTGTCCACACTTTGTGTGTGTTTGTGTGTATGTGTTTGGCTGCCCAAGGACACCAGAGGTCGGTATTGAGTATTTCCTCAGTAGCTTGTCCACACTTTCATTCGAGCCGAGCTCTCACTTACCTGGAGTTCATAGGTTACAAGAGGATGGCTAAGCAGCAAATCCCTGGGACACAACTGTCTCTGCCTCCCCAGCACCGTAATTACAGGTACACACCACCAAGCTCAGCTTGTAGGTGGTAATCAACGCAGGTTCTCCTGTTAGCAAGGCTTTT
>NW_022196897.1:167125316-167142049 GCF_008632895.1 Mastomys coucha | reverse complement strand
TTTTAAAGCAATTGAGGCATCTCCACACTCCCTCTGCTTTGTGAGTTTTGTCCCACTCCTGTCCACTGCAGATTTCCTGGGCTCAAGTGGCTGCTTTGGATGTTAGTTAGGTGGACTCTACTGCTGACTGTGGCCATGAGCTTGACCTTCTTATGTAACATAGTGTTTGAAGCAAGAAAGCAATGGGAGGTAGAGGAGACATGGGTGGGAAGCAGGGGAAAGGACCCTCATTCCACCGTGGTTGAAGTTTCTCACCAGTTGAGAGTTCTGAATTTTAGGACAGTTGGCAAAATTTTCTTGAAGACTGCCTACATAGAAAAAATATTCCTTTTATATAGCCATATTCCAAATAATGTTAATCAGGCTTTATATGACTGTTAAGTGTGGCCTTACTTCTTGACTAAATGTGAACCTGTAATATTCTGGGAATCTCAAAGTAAAAATATATTGTCTCTAGCAACAGTCCAGTATGTAACAGAGTTCCTTGAGTTGGAACCTCAGAAACCACCAAAATCAAGCTGATGGAGACTGTCTCTCAGCCCCTGGGACCCAGATAGAAGGCAAGAACTGGGGGCTGGTGAGATGGCTCAGCTAGTAAGAGCATTGACTGCTCTTCTGAAGGTCCTGACTTCAAATCCCAGCAACCACATGGCGGCTCACAACTACCTATAATGAGATCTGACACCCTCTTCTGTTGTGTCTGAAGATAGCTACAGTGTACTTAATTATAATAATAAATCTTTTTTAAAAAGGCAAGAACTGACTTCTGAAAGTTGTCTCTGATCTCCACTTATGTACCCACACAAATACATATGCTCGTTAAATAAATAAAATTGTAAACTCAGTGGCTGTCTCTGATCTCTGCCCCACTGCTTCTGACACCAGTCATGCTCAGGCTGGGACCTGGTTAAAATGCCATTAAATAAGGAAGTCATGCATAGGGTGTTAGTGGGTGCTTGGTACAACTCAGGGTTGTCCCTTGGGTGGACACCTCCTCTCCCACAACTATCCTGGAAAGCTGAAAGATGGAAGTGCCATGGGCTGACAGTAATATTTGCAAGAGGCAGTGTGCCATGCTGCCTGGAGCTAGTGCAGTAGCTATAGACCCAGCTGTCAGTGACATTTTGCAGGGACACAGGGACATGCCTGTGAGCCACAAGGTCAGAATAATTTCAGGAAGGCAGCAGGTTTGAATTCAGATTGGGACACTGGGCTGTTGGTGAACAAACAGAAAATAATAGACTCAAGGCAAATGCCTTGACCAGGCCCACCTGCACGTTCTCATGCCCCTAGATTGTTCTTTCAGACAGGTTTAGAAGAGTGAGCCTGACCAGAGAGAACCGCCATCCTGATTGTCACATACTGCTCCTCAGGGTCATCACCATCTGCTCCCCATTTCTCCTGCTAGTGCTGGATTCAACAGCCAGGCTTCTTCCACAGAACAAGCCTCTAGTAGTGGACACTGGGTAGGAACAGGGGACAGGATGGAGTAGCCCCAAGCCATTTCCCAAAACATGCTGTAACACTTTCCCTGTCTTTTGCACTGAACACACAAATGTTGGTCTAGGTCTGAGCAGTCTGCAGTGCTGCCACTTCATCTCAGGGGCTGTCTTTACCTTCTGCCTGATCAATTCCAGGGGCAGGGAATTGTTGAATTATGACCTTGTCCAGGTTCTACAGAAAGAGATCCAGAGACCTCCCACTGCTGGTCGTTCCTACAAAACGACAGGCAGACTAGGTGAGCTCACCTGTGTCAACTCAGGATGCTCTCTGTGCCAGGGAGCTGGGTCTAGTGGTACGTTTATGGTGGCCCAACTGCCCTGACTAGAAGTGGCTGGTATAGGCCACCTTGGAGTGCAACAGTGGGACAGTTTTCATTGCCTGGGACCCTGCAGATGGCAGCAGGGGATTTAAGTCACAGGCAGTAGTCAAGATGGTCTGAACAGTACACTGTGCCCATCCCACCCAACAGCTGGACTTGGTTATGGAAGGACAGTAGGCAGCAGCCAGGTAGGCAGGGGTTGGGATTGGGGGTTGGGGATGGGTGTCCTGCAAGTCTCTGATGAAGGCTCATAACCTTACTGCATCCAGTGATGCCAAGAAGACATCTCAAGTACACGCTACTGTTATGAATTCTGGAATGGGGGACATTTTCCTCTGTAGGAAAAATTAAAAAACCAACTTGCTTTAGTAGTTAATCACACAACTCCCAAGGTAATTTTTTTTATGCTTTAATATTCTGCAAATGAAAATGTACTTCAACCATCAGGCCATTGGCTTTTCAAAGCCTGACGGCAGTTCCTTCGTTCCACCCCCTTATTTGGTCTTTTCCAAGTTACTAAAATTACAAAAATAACCGCTAAAAATTCTCTGTATCTGGCATATAAAAACAGCCAGATGTATTTCAGTAGTTACCTTAAAACAAAACAGTTCAAAAAAACACATCACAGGTTTAACTTCTGCAGTATTTTTCTTCATACAAAACACTAGTAAAATAGGCTTCTTAAAAATTAAATAGTGAAATACTAACTAAATTATATACACTATTACAGTACAAGTGAATGAGGCAAAGTATCCAGTTCTATTTCCCAGACAGGGGAGGCCTTCTGTGCACAGTGTGTGCTGTGTGAACTCCAAAGACACCTTCTCTGGATGCCAGTGCACAATGGAGTCTTACAGGAAAAGCAGATGCAAAGAGTGGGCACCCAGGGAGGATGCGTGGCTCCTGAGGACAGTGAGGGTGACGTCTTATTGCTTGCTGACTCTTGGTCCTCTGGCCCCATGCACCTGCTCTTCTCCACACACTGTGGGCATAAGGGAACCAACCAGGAGAAAGCAAGAGGCTGGCTCAGAGGCTTTGCCATCCAGCAGAGTGGACACCGGTCTTGCTGGTCTTTTGGACCAATCAGGTGCTCTGGAGGTCTGAATACACAGCGGAAGCCCCACTAGCATCTCTGCTGGATGGCCACATTCACCCAGGGACAGGCAGCTGGAGCATCTCTGTGGCCACCTGAGGCTGAGGTGTCTATGTGCGGCGCCTCTTGGCAGCACTGGGGCTGGAGGGATTGCTGTTGGCAGTCAGGACCTTGTCAGTGACCCGGCTGCGCTTCCGCTTGTCTGCCCCTTCTTTGCACCCCAACTCTGAGGAGTTCTTCTCTTTGTCTTTGCTGGATTTTTCTAATGCTTTCCCCAAGCTCCCTGAAGATGAAAAAACTGAGAAACAAAATCATTTGGCTGAAAATAGAATATACAGAAACTCATTCTCCTGTTCAGCTAGAGAAATCAAACGTACATTAGGTTCTTTGTACCCAATATGTTCCCCTGGGTAAGTCTCCTGTACAGCTGGGCTTGAAGAGAAACCTAGTGTCCCAGCGGGTCTCCTGTCTGAGCCCACCCTATGGTCCTCAGAGGCCCCCAGCCTTGGCCTTGGTTCCTTCTTCATGGCCCTCAGAGGCCTTCCTGCCTAAGATGACCTGCACTGAGTTCATCCTGACTCCATGGCTCCTCACTCTGCCTGAGCCTGGCCTGCGGTGAAGAGACTGGGCTGAGGCATGTTTGCTCCAAAGGGCACTTCACACTCACCATCATCAGCCCCACTGTGGGGGTCCACATCCTCCTTCATCTCCTCCTTCATTTCTTCTTCAATGACCACTTTTCCTGTGGAGGAGACAGCTGCCGTTCACTGGAAACCCACGGTGGTGGCCAGCGCTGGGGGATGGTCTGGCCATGACTGCTTCCGATTCTCGCTGCCCACACAGGCCTCGGCGTCCATCATGAGACGGCATCCATCAGGAGACTGCCTTTGAGCACCGCTCTCCCCAGCCCTTGGCTCCCAAAACCTCCCAGGTGCCACCGGAGGCATGGTCTGAGCAGGATCCTTACACCTCCCTGGAGGCCCCAGACCTCCCCACCTTTGGCCTGGTGAGGCTTTTTTTATTCCCAGCCCTGGTGGTGGCCGAGTCTCACCTTCTCGGACTTCCTGAATGATCTCATCTGGAAGGACAAAGTTCCTCTCTGGATTTGGGAATGGAAGAATCTCAGACTCGTGCTGCCGGCACAAAGCATTTTGTATTTTCAAGAAACAGAAAACAGGATCTCAGCTCACTAAGATGTACAGGAAGAGCAGGCTGGAGGCTGCGAAGGGGTGGGAGTCCTTGCCCCAGCTTGCAGAGTCCACCTCAGCTGGGCTTTTCAGATGATTAGGGAGGACCAGGCTAGCACCAGCCAAACAAAACCAGAGAGGACCAGGTTCATGCCACTGAGCAAGCCCTGGAGACATAGCAGCTCCGCTGATGGACACTCAAGGACCTGACCTGTCTTTCCACTGTAATACTCCCACCAGGACAATGTATCCAGGGGCACCTACAGCTCCACCATCCTGGTTACCTAGTCTCACTGCCTGCCAAGCACTACAGACAAACCTGACTAGCAAAGTTACCAGTTACCTGCATACCCATCAGACACTGCCAGCTCTCCAAACCAGTTACCTAGCTACCCACTAGACACAGTTCTCTCTAGGCTGTCTGAAGAGGAACTGTCTGGTTCCCACTGTATACAGATTCTCAAAGGGCTCTGGACCCCCCCAATACCGACACTGTACCCTGACTGCTTTTTACCGTGGCTGAGGCTTGTCATCTCGGACCTCAACTACCTCCTCGACGTTCGCTTTTTGTGCCACCCAATCTTAAGTAGGTGCCCTGAAAACGAAGTCAGTGATCATCACTAGTTTGTGCTTTTCACAGCAGGACTTGAGCTTTTCTGAGGAAGGAGCCTCATCTTTTGAGATGCATACCATCTTTTGAGAAGTGGGCTCTGTTCTGTACCACAGCTGACAGGATCCGGGACTTGACTCAGGCCCGGGTCCAACTCACCAGTGCCTGCATGTCGTACATAGTGCTCAGATGGTCCCAGATCACCTTGGATGGAACCTGGCGCCCAATATTCTGGCTGAACTTGTCTCGGATACAAATCATGTGGAAGTGTCGATTCACCCCTGAGAGGCAGGACAGTGGGTTGAGGGTTAGGACAGCACCTCTGTGCGGAGGACATGGGTGTAGGAGGGGCAGGAGTGTGCAAACCGCAGGTGCAAGTGTTGCGGGAGTCACGTATCAAAGGGGAAGAGAGGTGCCACAAGGTAGGTGGGTGTTCCAGGGGCTAGGGTGTTGTATAGTAGGCGGGTCCAGGGCAAGGGGGCTGCAGAGGTGGGGAGAATGGAGGCGTTCCCTGGGGTAGGAGTGTCTCAAGGGCAGGGAAGTCATGAGTGTCCCCAGAGAGAGGGCTTCTCGGGCAGGAGAGTCATGGGCTCTTGGACTAACAGGGCACCCCAGAGTGGGAGGTCCCGTCCCGTGCGGGGTCACAGGCTCCGCCAGCCCGCCCGACGGTTTATCCCGCCCCACCCCCACGCCGGTGCGCGGCGCGGCGCTCACCGACAGGCTTGTGGCCCAGCATGGCGTGGAAGAGGCACACCTCCACCTCAGGGCTCCACACCACCGTCTCCTCAGCAGGGCTCGGGGCTGCCTCGCCTGGGCCCTTGTCGCCCGGGGCGCCCGTGCCACCCACCTCGGCCTCCCCCATGGCCGCCGGCGAGCGACGAGCGCCCGGCGCGAGAAGGGCTACTACAGGCTCCGCGCAGGCGCACTTGGTGTGGAGGGCGCGCACTCGCTGGACGCCGCGTGCCCGCGTCCGCGCAGGCGCAACGAAGGCTGGCTTCCGGTGCAGCAGCGACTCCTGGTGGTTAACTCTTTTACTGCCTACGGCTCTACCGTAGATGCTCCGGAGAGGGAGCAGGAACAAACCTTATGCTTTAAAAATGCACCAGGCGTGGTGACACACTCCTTTAATCCTAGCCCGCGGGAGGGAGAGGCAGGCGGATCTCTGTGAGTTCTGAGTCAGCCTAGTCTGCAGAGTTTGACACACACGGCTCAAAAATCTGGGCTTGACCTGACTAGATAACTTGGAAAAGAACTCAGGTTGCACAGCTAGAAGTGACAGGTGTGTCTCCCCTTGCCAGAGATAAATTGTTCAATATGTAAATTACACCTCACTAGAACTGTTTAAGAAAAATGGTTTAAAAAAAACCCAAAACAACCCGGGGGCTAGTGAGATGGCCCATCCAATAGAGAACCTTGTGCACAAGCCCGATAATTGGAGTTCCACCCCTGGATCCTAGAGGGGGCAGGAGAGAAGCAATTTTTAGGAGTTGTACTCTAGAGCTGGAGACATGGCTCAGCGGTTAAGAGCACTGACTACTCTACCAGAAGTCCTGAGTTCATTTTCCCAGCAACCACATGGTGGCTCACAATCATCTTTAATGGGGTTCGATGCCCTCTTGTGGTGTATCTGAAGATATCTACATTGTAGTCATATAAATAAAATAAATAAGTGAATAAGTAAAAGAAAAAATGTACTCTAATCTCTATGTGTATACCATGGTATATGCACACTTGCACACACACACACACCATAAATAATTAAAAAATTTAAAGCCCAACAACCACATTTTGTAGGAGTGAAGCTCTGCTTATCTTTCAGTAGCCCTGGCCTGGGTGCTTATGTCAGTCCCAGAATTAAGTGCTTCCTTGGCATCAGAAGACAGAAGTCCTGTTGGTCTTGCCACCTACCTGTACCTCCATCCTGTCCCTACAGTGGATCCCCTCCAGAAGACTAATTCAGGATGTGACAATTTCAGGCAGGTATTAGTAGCTCTACATGGGTTTGGATAGGGCCAAGGGCTGGGCACAGCAGCCTTAAGAACATGGTCCCTACTGGGGCTAAGTCACCCCATCAGCTGTGTCATGGGTCCCTACCCCGCCACCCATCCAGGCTTCTTTACTTACCCATTCTTCAGCCATGGGCAGGCATCAGAATCCCTTTTCTGACTGATGCCTCTCAGCCATGTGACTAAGATGTTGAGAACCGTTGTTCTCCTTTGTGCTATGAGGCAAGTGTAGCTCTGAACTCTTGGGTATTGATAAGAATAGTTTGCACCTGCCACAAGCCTTAAATCCAGTCCTGGCACTCCACTTGCCTCTCATTCAGGTCTGTAACCAGTCAAAGCTCACAACAGGGAACCATGGAGGGTGCAGGCTCTGGCCAGTCTCATTGTCTGGGACAGCTCAGGGCTCAGAGCCAGTCAGCAGTCTGTGAGCAGGCCTCAGCTTTCCCACTGTGAAAGTGTAGCTGGTGGAAAAGTTCCCACAATGCCATGGGGGAGATGTAATCCAATAAAGCTTCATAAGGGGTGTGGGATTATGGCTGTCATGTGGAGGTATGATGCAGCTGGGAGTTAAGATTTCACAGGGGTCGTGCCCTTGCCTCTGCCTGGCTGGTGTGCAGAACTTGGCTTAGGCTGGGTGAAGCATAATCTACCATCTAGGACCTGCCATAATGCAAATTCCCAGCCTAAGAGCTGCCACACACTAAGTGCCCAGAAGCTGGTGTTCAGAATAATATCCTGATTATTCTCTGAATACCCGGGGCATGGTAGACTCTGCTGCTGACTGCTTCTGGTTCTGGTCCACCCTTAGTCTCACCAGGTAGGATCCTCCTTCAGTTTGGAGTGCCTCCTTCTGCAGGGAGTTTCCCTATGTAACTAACCCTCAGCCTCATCTATCCTAACTGGTTCTTTCTGTTCTGTGCGACCTCTGTACTCAGACTGAAGCTCTCCTGTGATTATCGCTCTCTAACAAGGAGTTGTAGAGAAACCACTAGCCCATGATCATGTGTGTGATCCTGTAGCTTCAAATGAATTCACAGCTGTTGGGAGCTGAGAGGTTCCTTCAAACCTGATGGTGAAAGGTTCCTTTGCCCGTGAGCAGGTGTCTGTGTGGTAGGCACACCACACACTTGCTGTAGAAATCCCTGCTGAAATTTGCTCAGCTTTGTCTTCTGTGAGGTCTTCCTGTGGTTCCAGGTGGCCAGGAAAGAATGGGCTTTGTAGCAAGGCTCCCTACTTCCCAGATACAAAGTAGACAGTAATATCTACTAGCCAACTGGTCAAGTCTTTTCTCATTTGTTGGGACTCCTGCTGCTCAAGATAGATACAAGTGATGGGAGTTTTGATCCCAGGGTGAAGGGTTCAGACTGAGCCAGGGTGAGAAATAAAGGCCCTGGAAAGGCTCTCCCCCATTTAATGAATATGCAAGCCTAATAGTTTATACACCAGTCTAGTTTACTTTGACCAGTGTGAACTCTTCCCCAGACTGTGTCTAGGTCACAACCAACTGTTATTTCTTTTTATTTATTCACTTACCTATTCAGGGTCTTATATATCCCAGGTTGGCCTCAAACTCACTCTGTGCCAAAGATTGCCTTGAACTTCAGTTCCCATTCCTCTACCTCCTAAGTGCTAGGGTAGCAGGTAGTATATATGCTGGGGACTGAACACGGTGCTTCAGACATGCCAGGGAAGAACTCTACAACTGAGGTGCATCTCCAGCCTCCTAAATGGCTTTTGCTTATCAGAGGATCTGATGTTGTCTCTGGAGGGAGGTGGTCACTGTTAACTAGAAGGAGCCTATCTCCATTCTCGAAGGAACACTTAGCTCTTTGTCACAAGAGCTGGATCCAATGGGAGGAGTATTTGTAAAGGCTCTAGTTAGATGTCATCCATCTGCCTTTGGTCACACTGTCTCTTTGCAGACTGCATCTCTGAAGTAGTAAAATTTCTCACAGCACGACTGGCCCCACTTTGCTCCCTTAGCACATGCAGGAGACCCAGGACTCTGGAGGACAAGTTCTGCTTTGGAGTCAGCCTGCTGTGGATCCTGTTCACCTGTGTTCACCTGATGATAATGGGTCATCCTCTGGACAACATCTGAACACTGAGAACAGATATGCTGTCCTCTCCTGTGGGCTCTGGAGCATTGGAAGTAGGGGGTCTAGAACCAAGCAGCCATCAGATAGGACCCTTGAGTTTCCAATTCAGGCCCCAGTCATTCCCCCCTGGGATTGCAGCTAGGTAGGACACCTGTGCCCTGATTAACATAGCTTAGCTCCACCCCCTTCTATCTTTCTGTTTGTGGTAAGTTGGTGTGATTAAGGACCTAGATAATTATTTCCATTCCCCTTAAAGCTGCTTGTGGGCATCACTGGACCTACAATGGCCTTTTCGGTAAGGACCTGCGGCAGCCAGGCTGCTAAGTCTTGCCTGTAGGGGGCGGTGCTCACCAACTCTTTGGATGCAAACCTCTATTCCAGCTCTGAAATCCACCACCAGCAAGACTCAAGGGAATGTGCACTCTTGAGCCACTCTAGTGTTCTAGTAAGACCCAGCTCTTCAGAAGGGGCCTATGAAGGATTGCTATGAAACCCAGAAGGCAAGTGATCAGATTCCAGGATCACCCTGAGACATACTACCCCACGGCAGTATTGTTCTGAAGATCATGTGGGGTGGAGCTGGGGCTCAGCTGAAGCTCACCATTTTTGTTTTTTAGTCTTGGGAAAGATGAGAGCTCCCTGTCTATCTGTTGTCTTCACATGTGACAACAACTCCTCTATCACAACTGTTTGTTATTACCAACCACAGCTGGCTGGTAGGATCTTTGTCCAGCAGGGGAGAGGTGACTCAGACAGCCAAGCAGCTTTGCCCAGGTCCTGACTCACCCAGCTGAGGGATGAGGAACATTGTCTCTGCTCACAAGCCAGTGGTGGCATCTGTCAGTGGGTATGATGTTACTAATGCCCCTATTGGCCTCTGGAAGATGAGGAAACTGAGGCACAGGGATGTTGGGTGTCTGCTATTCTGGGTGAGGGAGGCAGATTTCACAATGTGACCCAGAACATCAGCTGTTTCCTGTTCTGGAAGAGGTGAGCCCATAATTGTCCTCCATATTTTCTGCCTGAGTGACTCCCCTTTTCTCTGTCCCCAGGAAGCCCTGCTAGTTTCCTATGGATGAAGAGGTGTAAAACAGCAAAGGCAATGGGGAGTGAGTTTAGTAGCCTCCCCTGGAAGGGGTCTGCATAGGAAGATGTTCTGTCTGGGATGGAGCTAGTAATTTGACCCTGGGCAGTGTTCAGGTAGGTAGCTAGCTGCTCATAGACTCAGGTCCTTCCTCTTGTCCTCTCAGGGTTTCTGTTTCTTGGCCACTCAGGGTCTGTTTCTTGATCTTAGAGTGTTTACTGATGTTGGCTTTGAACATTACTCATGACTCAGCCAAATGTCAGCAACATCTCTGCCCACAGGGCTGCCTCCTCCTCCTCCTATTCTGTAACATTAAGGCTTTCCTGTTGTGTGATGGAGAGAGCCATTATTCTCAGCTCAGATCCCTGGGGCCCTGGGCAATTATGACTTCAGAGCCGTTAGAGGACAGTAGTGTGACTATTGCTCCCTCCATGGGGGCTATGCCTGTGTTACTAATCATTTCAGCCTCAAGGAATTCCAGTGTGACCAAGAAAGGCTGAATGTATCTTTGAAAGGATTGACATGGTGCCCATTAATAGAGCTTTCAGAGGCTAGCTCTCTCTCTCTCTCTCTCCGGACCAATGGAGCTAACAACCAGTGTTCTCTTTGTAGAAGCAATTCTTTTTTGGGGGTGGGGTTTGAGACAGGATTTTTCTGTATAGCCTGGCTGTTCTGGAACTCACTCTGTAGACCAGGCTGGCCTCGAACTCAGAAATCCGCCTGCCTCTGCCTCCCAAGTGCTGAGATTAAAGGCGTGCGTCACCACTGCCTGGCTGAAACATTTCTTTTTACAGACACAAGGAGTCATTCTGAGATAGTTCAGGGAGAACAGTGGTTGCCGTGCAAGCATGAGGACCTGAGTTTAGCTCCTAGAATCCACAATAAAAAATTGTGGGGCTGGAGAGATGGCTCAGCAGTTGAGAGCACTGACTGCTCTTCCAGAGGACCTGGGTTTAATTGCCAGCACCCACATGGCAGCTTGCATCCATCTGTAACTGCAGTTCCAGAGGATCTGGCACCCTTACACAGACACACATGCAGGCAAAACACCTAAATATAAATAAATGCACATAAAAATAAATAAATCTTTAAAAGAATTGTGGCATGCATCTGTAATCTCAGTGCTGAAGAGGTTAAGACAGTCAAATTCCAGGTGGAACCTTGACTAAGTGGTAGATGGGAGAGCTCCAGGCCAGGGAGAGACCCTGTTTCAAGAACAAGTTGAATGGAATTAAACCTCAGGTGGTCCTATGGCCTTGAGATATTCCCTCCCCCTTCTCATAAATAGGTATGTGAACACACACACACACACACACACACACACACACACACACACACACACACATAAAACATAGTTCCTGATAATCCAGCTTCCAAAGGCTAGCCCTGTTTTCCCCCCATAACCAACACAGAGAACAGCAGTTTTCTCTTTGCAGAAAGAACTTTCTTTTTACAAAAAGAAACAGTCTGAAACAAAATTTCTTCTGCCCCATTAGAGTCCTTAAGGCAGTCCCGGGACACCGCAGCTTTGTAACCGTTATGCAAATCTGAAGACAGAGGGTCAAAGGTTATCTTGATAGATACAAAGTGCACTGAAGCGAGGACAAATCTGACACCAGGAAATGTCAGCTGGCCTCCCCATGTGGCACTGTGGCCAAAGGCTGACATTTCAGATAGGAGAAAGGCATTATGAGTGTTCTGGTGAGACCAAGTGGCCACAGGTCCCTAAAGAACTTGAAGCCAGCCTGACAGACAGCTGCAGCTGAACCAGTGGCCTTGGGTGTGTGAAGACAGAAGTTGAAAAAGAAACTGATATGCATCCAGAGCCCTGGGTTTCATCCAGCTCTTTGAACGCTAGAACATGGACCTCTGAGAGGGATCAGAAGAGCACTGTGCATACAGCTCCAGGTCTGGTCACCTGAAAGAGGCCATATGAAACATAGGGAAAAGACAAGAGCCAAAAATAGAAAAAAAAAATCTGACTCCTGGAGCTCATGGACCAGGAGAATTTCTGGACTTGCATGTCTCACAGAGAGGACAAGGTGCAGTTTCTCAGAAAATGCTACTTGAGGAGTGGATGTGGTGGAGCACACCTATAATCCTAGTACTTGGGAGGCAGAGGCAGGAGGGTCTTTGTGAGTTCTAGGCACCTGGTAAGAGTCTGTGTGGAAAGTTCAGGCATAGTGTGTGTGTGTGTGGGGGGGGGCAGGCATATGCCAGCCATGCCCTATAACAGTTCGTGACTGAGAGATGCTGGGAGAACTTGGAGGCCAGGTCTGCTTTGGTATGTTAACTACATGCCTCAACAACAGCTACATGCAAGCACACCACTTGTTAAGAATGCCTCCCAAGTAAGTAAGCACTTTCCTAAAATAAAAATATATGCATTCTTGTTCTCCTGTCTCTCTTACTCTTGCTTTCCTCTTCTCCCATCTCTTCTCCATTCCCTTCCCCCCTCTCTCCATGTGGTCATGGCCGGCCTCTACTTCTCTATACTCTCCTTCTCTCTGCCTTTCTCTGTCTCTATTACTCTCTCTTTTTTAAAAGATTTATTTATTTATTATATAAGTACACTGTAGCTGTCTTCAGACACACCAGAAGAGGGCATCAGATCTTATTATGGATGGTTGTGAGCCATCATGTGGTTGCTGGGATTTGAATTCAGGACCTCTGGAAGAGTAGTCAGTGCTCTTAACCGCTGAGCCATCTCACCAGCCCCTTGAGCCATCATGTGGTTGCTGGGATTTGAACTCAGGACCTCTGGAAGAACAGTCAGTGCTCTTAACCGCTGAGCCATCTTGCCAGCCCCTCTATTACTCTCTTAACTCTCCTCCCCATGCCCTAAATAAACTCTCTGTTCTATACTAATACACACACACACACACACACACAGACACACATAGGCTCAAGTTTCATTTTTCCCTAGCAACCACAATGTTTTCAATCATTATTCAATGTATTCAATCATTATTTCATTCCAATCAAATAAGAATATGATGCTGAGTTCTGACCACTCAGAATAAAAAATAGGATACCTTGTATTATGGATCAAACAAACAAACAAACAAACAGAAACCTTGGAACCCCACAGGGTGTGCTTGCTTGTTGGTTTAGTATGGTACGTACCCTCCTGCAGAAGCAAAACTCTTTGCTCTGCTAAAATACTTGGGATTTCACAGTTGTTTTCTTGAGACCTCTGACCTATTCCTAGTAGTTTGATACTCAATGTGTCAAACATGTGGCTGAGGATTTTCATCCTGAGAGGTGCACCCCATTGCCTCATAGCAACAGTGCTGGGTGTGGAAACACTCTCCCACTTCAGAACTAATGGAATCCCAAAATCAAAAGTAAATTGATAACATGGGGGTAAGGCCCCTATGTAAGCTCTGCAGCAAACGGGTGACTTCATGCATAAATCAAGGTAGGAAAACATTACAAATTTTAGGGTAGCCTTGGTGGTTAAAACTTTCAGGAAGTTCTCTGAATATGATTGAAATGCATATTCTAACAGAAAGCAAGTGCGGGCTCTCCTTCCCCTGATCCCAGAAACCTGGCTGGGAAGAATAAGCAATTCTGGCAGAGTATAAGAAACCTCCACATTCGATCCAAGGATCTGGAGGATTCTTCCATACAGCATAAGGTGGTCCATAGGACATTGTCTGGGACTTTGACTCATCAATAGAGAAGGGTCCCTGTGATGTTTTATTGCCTGGGCTAGCCCTGGCGGTTGTTTCTTCTTCTTGGCTCCTCTTGGACAGAGGAGAGGTAAGAGCATTGGTGGGGGGTAAGACTTGGTCTTCTTCTTTCTTTCTTTCTTACTTTCTTTCTTTCTTCCTTCCTCCCTTCCTTCCTTCCTTCCTTTCTCCCTTTCTTTCTTTCTCTCTCTTTCTCTTTCTCTTTCTTTTTCTTTTTTTCTTTTTTCCTTTTCTTTTCTTCTCTTTTCTCTTTTTTTTTGACACAAGGTTCCTCTGTAGCCCTGGCCATCCTGGAACTCACTCTGTAGACCTCAAACTCAGAAATCCACCTGCCTCTGCCTCCCAAGTGCTGGGATTATAGGTGTGTGCCACCACTGCCTAGCTTAAATTTCTTATCAGATATTCAGGGTTGCTGTTTAATAATAAAACATTTACCTATCTTAAGTCTAAGTCACTTTGCTGCTGTAGCTGACTTGCCTGAGTTCCTCTAAAGTCAGCAATCTCTGGCAGTTAGCACCTCATCTTAAAACAGCAGGGGATTAAGTAAAGCAGCCTTTGTTCTATCTAAAGAGGAACTATGGAGCTCTAACTCCTAGCCTGCTAGATGAAGTCCTAGGAAGAAAAGGGGACACTTGGAAAAATGACTTCAACCTTTTTAGAAATGTTCTCTCTAAAAAGTTTCCTATGAAAGTTTTCTAAGAAAAGGGGATCAGGTAATTAAGTAAAGGATTAATTGCTAGAGCCTTTTTCTTCTTGTCCAGATGCCTCTTGCTTGTCAGGCTGGGGGAAGTTTGGAACAATCAACTTCTATTGAACCAGGAGAAGAGAGTAACCCTCACAGAAGGAAAAACTTTTATACAAGCAAATATGGATTAAACTCACATAAATTCATATATAGACTCATGCATACACATTCATAAATCTCCATTTGAATCAGTTGGGCCCAGCTTTCATACTATCTCATAATTACATACTTACACACACACACACACATGCATATATTCTTACAATTACATAATTACACACATATCCATACTTACATATTCATATGAAGCAAAAGACCAAGCACCAGTGCAGAAAGAACTTACTCATTCTGAATGAAAAATGAGCTCCAATCTTTATTCCACAGAGAAAGAAAAGGCTTCTGCCTTTTTTTTTCACCTGAAGGGTTCATATTTTTATTTTTTTTTTATTTTTTTTTTAACAAATGATTGATGAAATAATGCAACACCTTAAGTTCCAGAAAATGGCATGGTTTTCCAACCTCCTGTGAATACAGTGCATGATCAATCTATTATATATGTTTAATACAAGTTCATGCTTTTTGTGTTATGGTGAGACAACATTAAAGAATTCAATTTAGACTGGTTGAAGCACAAGTATAATAATCCTTGAATGTGATCAAACCTATGTAAGCCACAAGTTTGACTCCATCATCTTGGGACTTAATGTCGTACTGTGGTCCATCCATCTTCATCAGTTTCATTCTTAGTATGACGAAGGGACTCCCTATCTTTGTCAGATCTCTAGAGAAGCTTTCTCTTTCTCACCT
Organism: Mastomys coucha; assembly: GCF_008632895.1. Classification (NCBI taxonomy): domain Eukaryota; kingdom Metazoa; phylum Chordata; class Mammalia; order Rodentia; family Muridae; genus Mastomys; species Mastomys coucha. The sequence continues at coordinate 167,126,901 of NW_022196897.1, read as the reverse complement.
TCTCGTTCTCGCTCTCTTTCTCTAGCTCTTGAAAGAGCTGGAGGAGGAACACGATGAGGTGGATCCCTCTCTTCAGTCCAGATATCATTCCTGTCATCAGTGGCTTCTGTCCTTTTATTGCTAAATGAATTAAACCCAGGTCTGTAAGAAGAAAGTTTTGTTCTCTTAGGAAGATGAAGCCTGCCTTGCTATTAAGAGAAGACCTGTTTTGTCCCATGGTAAGGAGAAGCCGGTCTGTTCTTCTGCTCTCTCTGCACCGTTTCTTTTTCCCTCTTTCCTTCTGCATTCTGCACATTGCTCTTTTAATATTTTAAGCTGCCTTATAATTTCTAAGTTATTCCTCTCTGCATTCTCCTTCTAATCTTGCTTTCTCCTCCTGCTCTGATGGAATAATGCCCTTGCTCCCAATGCTTTACTCCCAATACTATCTATGTTTCCAATGCTATGCCTTCCAATGTTTATCCGTCAATGTCATCTTTCCTAGTTTTTATTTTTTACCTTTTCTAGGAGAATAGATCACATGGTTTTTCCAGGCATTTCCCCCCCCTTTTTAACAAAAGTTCACTAAAAGTTCAAACATAAATTCAAATCATAAATTGAATAAGTTTACAACATAGAATGTTTACTTGTATATATATACATTAGGAGTAATTATCTGGCTAAACATTCATCATCTGTCACTAGCTCTACAGGTTCATGGAGAGTTAAAAACCATAACTTTTGTGACTAAGTTATAAGTGAACTTTTGTATAGATAATCCCAGTCAATATTTTATCTTCTGTCCTTGCACCTATAGTAAATCCTTAGTTTCCTTTTATGACTTTTGGTTAATCGTTTTACAACCTCTTGGAATGTGCTCTAAGTTGCAGATGCCTGCTTGCTATCTCAGAAGCAATTAACTGGTGACACTTGAAGACTGACAGAGTTCTCATTGTAGTTTTCATGCCAGAAAGGGCATTAATCTGGCTCCAGCCATTTTAAACTACTTGTCTCTTAACTAAAATATGGTTCTAATGAAGATTGGTTGTGACAACTTTTTATAGAACATGGTAGTAATAAAAGTGCTGAGAGTCAAGGGGGACAGGGATTGTTCTTTGCTGGAGACAAGTGACTTGGAAACAACAATGGCAACAAAGAAAACAGGAGGAGCAGCCTGATAAGAGGAGCAGCAGCCTGACAGGAGGAGGAGTCTGACAGGAGGAGGAGCCTGACAGGAGGAAGAGCCTGATAGGAGGAGGAGCCTGATAGGGGGAGGAGCCTGATAGGAGGAGCAGCAGCCTGACAGGAGGAGCAGCCTGACAGGAGGAGGAACCGGACAGGAGGAGGAGTGTTACTGGCTTCCTCTGTCACTTCCTCCCAGTGCCTGAGCTCTCCAGCTCTGCCTCTGGTTTATTCTGCTCTCCTTCCTTCTAAGGGTCTCATTTTGGCCCCTTAAGCCCCAGATCCTCTTCAGTCCTCTTCCCTTCCAACCAGAAATTTATTTAATTGATGTTCCCAGTCAGAGATGCTTCCCTAGATGTAGAGGTGTAGGATTTGCCAATCACTCCCTTCCACTTCGAGGTTCATTTTTTTTTTTTTTTTTTTT
>NW_022196897.1:167108021-167125238 GCF_008632895.1 Mastomys coucha | reverse complement strand
GCCTTGAACTCAGAAATCCGCCTGCCTCTGTCTCCCAAGTGCTGGGATTAAAGGCGTGCACCACCACCGCCCAGCGAAGTTCAATTTTTTTAAAAAGGAAATTTTCTGAGAGAAGATGATCAATTGAGATCTGACAAGGCTGATCAATTGGATCAATTCCTTGGACCCCAACTATATTCCTGGTCCAAGCTGATGTCTATATTGAACATTCCTTTTTCCGATAAAGGGACAAAGAGAAAGAGTACCTGACAGGGTATAATGATACCGGATGAAAAGTACTGCAACTAACAACCGGCATGGGTGAGGAAGAGGCCGGTTCACTGTTTCGACACGCGGGATCTTTGAGACTTAATCATGGGGCTGGAGGTCAAAGAACTAGTACTCTGGTCCTGGAATATGAATGAAACCTTTGATGAACAATGAGGAAGGGAAGAAGAGCCTGCAGAGACCCCCAGAGGTTGAAGGATCTGATTAGAAAGCACCCTAGATTAGATGAAGACGAGGCTGTGGGAGGAGGGATGATAAAATTATATTTGTAACTAACAACTGGACACACATACTGAAAACGTTACAGAAGACTGAAGGCTGGAAGGGCAGACACTTAGAAGAGTCACTGAAAGAGGCCCAAAATGTCTATGCAAAAATTGATGAAGAAACAAAATGATAAAAGATAACAGCAAGAAGATAAAAACAAAAGGCAAAGATAGGGCTTGGAGGAATTGCCCAGTGGTTAAGAGAATATACTGCTGTCCAAAGGACCTGAATTCAATTCCCAGCACCCGAGTTAGGCTGCTCACAACTGCCTATTTCCAGTTCTAGGGGCTTCTGATGCCTTTGGCAAAGATAATGTTGACAACTATAAACCAAGCCAATGAGGGTATTTCAGGACTCAGGGATTTAAGGTCCAAGTCATCAGAGGACCTTCCAGTGGGACCAATGCAGGAGAAAGATCTCAGAAAGAAAGGATAGGGCAAATGTTATAAGTTTGATGAGATAGGACATTTCAAAAAGGAATGGCCTCATGGAAAAGGGAACAGAAAATAAAATAAACCTCTCCTGTCTTTTGATGAGGACTTGGGAACCAAGGGTTGCTCTTTATTAGGTCTCACTGGAAACCCTTCATATATTTGAGGGCAGGATCAGAGAGAGAAGAGAAATTACTTTTCTGGGTTAACTTTGGGACTGCATGCTCCTCTATATCCTAGACAGAAAAAAGGGAATAAATATCTTTGTCATCTAAAACTGTAGTTACAGAGTTTAACATGTAAAAAATTTAAATCACTAAAATATTTTTATGCATTATATTTTGATCACATTCTTTCCCCCAATCTTTTCAGACTTCCTCCCCCACCTAACTTTATGTTCTCTGTCTACATTAAAAAAATTAAAACACATATTCAATAAAAAAACACACTCATGCAGACACATGCACACATACACATGTACACACACATATGTGCACACACACAGAGAGAGAAAGAGAGAGAGAGAGAAAGAGAGAGAGAGAGAGAAGGTGTATGTGGAAGGAGACTTTGAATGAAAGCCTACTCTAGTGCTATCGCCCTTTTCTTTTTAAGCGATAAGGTGCATGTATAATGTCACACATGGCTGGCCTGAGCCCTGGCTTTCTCAGCACACAGAGCCAGGATTTCTGATGAAGTCACTGTCTCCTGCTGCTTCTTAAATAAAATAGCTTCTTCTTACCTTGAGCCACAAATGTCTGTAGGCAGAGGCTCTGGCCATTGAGGTAGGGAAGGCAGAGAGGAATGTAGAAGATCTGCCTAGCAGGGCTGACCCGCTTCCTTAGCTCGCCTCTAAGGGATTGCATCTGGTTGTTCTCAAGCACTGGGATCTCCCCAGTGCTGCCTTGTTCATGGGGAGACGAAGCCTTTGGGTGTGAGTGGCTCTGGGATCCCAGAAGCTAAGGCTTAGGCTGCTGCATCTTTAGGCTTTGGGATGGAGGGAGCACAGGTGTCCTTAACTGTCCAAAAGGACAGATTTTGACCCTCTGCTCTTAAGGACACTGACTTCCTATACCTGCCTTCTTACACCAAGTCCTCTAGTTTCTGGTTTGAGGGCATTTGAGGTGGTTAAGCAGTAAAGCAGATTCAGCTTCCTTTGATGGGTGGGGAGCAACTGGAGGGTTCTGGGACTGTGGAGTGTGTGGAACTGAGGCTGTAGGCAGGGACTCCATGGGGCTGGAGTGGACACAACCCTGGGTATTGGAATCTGTTCTGTTGACCCAGGTGTAAATCTAACCTCTCCATAAGGAGACCATCACTCTGCCCAGTGGTTCTCAGGGAGAAAGGAATCATTTGTCAAGCAAGCAGAAGAGCTTCGGGGGAGAAAAGGGAGCTATGGGTCACCAAACTGTGCCAAACATCCTATGGAGGATGTGAACCTGTGTCTTATCTGCTTGGCTCCATACTGGCTCATAGGACAGAGATGCTGTCTGGTAAAAATGGGATGTGAATTGCAAACACTGAGAGCCTAGGAGCTGTGAGCTGGTGGTAAGCTTGTCTGTGGCTGGGACTCTGAAAACTGAGCTCTGACAGTCCCAGATCATGGGAGCAGACATCCCTGGATCAGCTCTCTGCAGTTCCTTTGGGGATTATGACTCCCAGCATGGAGGCTGTGGTCCTGTTTGGTCACTGTACACAACCTTCTTATACTCTCTTGGTTCATTGGAGTGACCTCTGTGGACCTGGAGCAGAGACTCTGCCACCTGCTAGGATAAGTGCCCCGTTAGTTCTTCTTTCTAAGGTTTGTGTGATCAGGCTGTTGTGACCCCTGCACAGCAAGCTGAGAGAGGACAGACAGACAAACTCTAGTGCTATCTCAGAATGAAGGACTTTTTTGTCCTTGATCCATCTAGCCTTATAAGCCCTTCTTTCCCTCCTGGGCAGAGAGCTCTATTCTCAGAACCACAGATCATCTGAGACTCAGAGATATGGGGTATATATAGGAACAATCCTGAGTGACCGGGGTGATTCAGAGAGGAAAGCCTTTCTCACTTGTCCAGGCTGCTCATTTGTTGTTGGTAACTGGAGCAAAGATGTGTTTGATAGAGCTCAAACATCCCTGTTGGATGCTGCATCTGCCCCGGCTGTGGTCAGGCTGCCTCCAAGAGCTACGGAGTTCTCACAGCTTCTGGTCACGGGGTTGTTAGAGAACAATGCTTGCTGTGAGCTTTGAGAAAGGCACTGTCTTGGTCTGCCTTGTCCAGGGACTCAAGGCCAGTCTCAGTGGGCTTTTCTTTCCTTGAAGTTTCTGGTCACCAAGGCTGGTGTGGTTCTCCAAGGGCTGCAGTAGAGATGAAGAAATAGGCTGGCTAGCTGGGTCATTGATAGACCCCAGGGATTTCATTTGCTCTTGGCAGTGAGCTGGGCTGTCCCAGGTCTCCATGCTCGGCTGGCTGTACCTAATTGGCTGCCTTCTTACGGCTTGGACTTTTGCCAGCTTTGGGATCCAGGGTAAGAGACCCTCTCATACTCTCCCTAAGTTGAGGAGTGTGAATGTGGAGAATGGAGCCCCCTCCTTTTCTGCCTTGGGTGTGTGCTTTGCCTTTTTGGCTGAAGAAATGAAAAGCATTTTTGATGTTTTCCTTCAAAGCTTGACACATTGCAATTGCTTATGAAATCTCAACAGACAGCTGACACATCCCAGTTTCCTGAAGCTGAGCAGGCTGGGGGTAGGGGAAGACTGGCAAGCGTGGATCTCCTTTACTGCTTCTTATAGGAGTTTTGTCAGAACAGAGAAAGTGTGAGTATGGGGCCAGCCTGGACCCCAGGAGGAAGAATAGATACCCTGCCTTCTTACTCTAACTAGTAGTAGGTAGAAAGGCTGCCACCCACTCCTGCCTAATTCTTACCCTGCAGGCCATCAAAGCTGTTCCCAGCTGGATGCCAGTGGCTTTCTAGGTAGCAGACATCAGACTTTTCCTGTGGAGACCACATGTGGGGTGACAACGTCTCTAGGACATTGGATAGAGTTCCTGTGAGATGTGGGTTCGAGAGGACATTGAGATGAATTGTTGGGGTAGCAAGTTATTAGAAGAGTTATCGGGCTGGTGAGATGGCTCAGCGGGTAAGAGCATCAACTGCTCTTCCGAAGGTCGTGAGTTCAAATCCCAGCAACCACATGGTGGCTCACAACCACCCATGAGATATGACGCCCTCTTCTGGTGCATCTGAAGACAGCTACAACGTACAGAGGTCCTAAAAAAGTCAATTCACAACAACCAGATGAAGGCTCACAACTATCTGTACAGCTACAGTGTGTACTCATATACATAAAATAAATAAATAAATCTTTAAAAAAAAAAAGAAGAGTTATCAACAGTATGGACAGACTGACAGACAACATTGTGGCAGAGGCTCTGAGAAGACTTCAGGCCCCACAGAGACAGATGGTATAGTGGGGGCTCTGAAAAGGGGGGATCAAGGCTTTCATGGCAGTGAGGTCTCTTGTCATACGTTTTTGAGGGTGAGGGAGTTTTGAGTTTGAGGATTCTCAGGCAGGAATCAGGGAAGAGGGTGGGGAGCAGGACACATGGCCACCAATATCCTCTTTGACTTAAATGCACTTCTCTAGGGCAGAGATCCTGGCACCCAGAAATCTGTTAGACATGCAGATAAGATCTCAGCAGGGAGCCCGTGGGATGGGGAGAACTGAGGTCTGTGTGTGTGCACATGTGTAGGTGCGTGTAGAGGCCAGAAGATGATGTAGGATCCTCTGGACCTACACTTATACTCAGACACTCTCTCTACAAGCAGAACAAGTCCTCTTAATCGCTGAGACATCTCCTCAGATCCATTTTTTTAAAATTTAATCCAAGAAAGGACCAAATATCTTCCATTTGAATATTTGATCCAAGAAGATTACCAAACAGGAGGTCCATCTTTTTTCCACTGGGGTACTGATTGTGAATTTAAGTTGATGTGTGTGCTTTGTGTCAGCCCGGTCTCTCAAGATTCTGGAGATACCATAAGGATCCAAACAGATCCATTTCACTTTGCTCTGAATTTCAGACATCGACTCTGATCCCAAGAGGTATGCGACATATGCTTCCATATATGTTATAAATGCAGGGTTTGGAATTTGAATATCCCTATAAAGGCAGACAAATGGACACGTCTGCTAATATGAGCTTCACTCCTAGAATTTTGAACAGCCAAGAATAGAAATGTGAATTTTAAACGTTTTGGTTGTTTTATTTGTGTGTGTGTGTATGTGCGTGTGCGAGGGTGCACACATGTGTGCATGTGTGTGATACATGAAAGAGTCTGGGTAAAAGGGACCCTGTGTGTAGACACAGAGGCCACAGGTAGACGTTGGTCTCTTCATCTGCCGTTTTATATCCTGTTGGCTTGAGACAGGCTCTCTCATTGCATTGGAAGCTTGCCTCTTTGGATAGACTGGCAAGGCAATGAACTCTCAACCCCTCTGACTACTCAGAGGAGCTGAAGAGGGGGCAAAAGAGAGTAAGGATGTGTCCCTTTGTGTGTGGCCTGTAGGCAAGCATATATGTGTGCTAGCATGTATTTTGAGACATGTCTGGGAAGAGCTGAGAACAGTGTACAGTGAGAGCCAAATCCTCAGGCCTCACTGAGAAGCAACCTGTATGTCTGTTTGATTGACTGAATGACCAATGAAGTTAAAGATAGAGATGCAGTCCTCTACCATACACATGCTGCTTGAACAATCAGACCCCTCTATGTGCAGTCCTTGGTTGGTGGTTGAGACCCTGGGAGCTCCGAGGGTACTAGTTAGTTCATGTTGTTGTTCATCCTAAGGGGCTACAAAGCCCTAAGCTCCATTGGTCTTTTCTCTAATTCCTTCACTGGGGACCCTGCACTCAGTTCGATGGATGGGCCTCTTTCCCAGATTTCTTGGGAGGTTGGAAAGGTGGGATATGTGCTAACATGACTCTTTCCCTGGGATATGTGCTAATCTGTCTCTTTCCCTGGGATATGTGCTAATGTGACTCTTTCCCTGGGGTATGTGCTAATGTGACCTTTTCCCTGGGATATGTGCTAATGTGACTCTTTCCCTGGGGTATGTGCTAATCTGAGTCTTTCCCTGGGATATGTGCTAATGCAACTCTTTCCCTGGGATATGTGCTAATCTGAGTCTTTCCCAGAGTTTGTCTAGCTAGAGACAGTGGGCCTCTCCTTTCCAGCACCATATTTGGGGGACAGAGAGCTTGGTCTCTTCTATGGTATCTGTCAGTTCTCTGACAGACGGTTGAGGTGCCTATTTAACACATCAAAACAGATTTGCCCTCCAGCATCTCCCCAGTCCCTCCCTGTTACAGTGTTCTCCTGGCTGGCATACCCTCACCTCCTACCTTAAACTTCTCCACCCCAGGGGCTAGGCTGCCTTTCCCCCAGCTGTCCTTCCCTATATAATCCAGGCCATTTTTGGTTACCCGGACCTTTTGGTCTACCCTTTACTCTCCTGGCCTCTCTTGGTTGGTCTCTCCTCTCTCCCCTGCCCTCTCTCCTCACAAGGCTCAGAGTCATGTTTCTCTAGACTCTCCCTGATGTCCCTACCTCTGGGTATGTTCTCCCTTTTATCTACAATAATCCTTCTCCACTATACCTCCACTATAGGCATAATCACATCTTTCCTTTTTTATTTCTTTTATTTTTTTATTCAGTATCAACATCATCCTGCTCATCATTTGGCCCAGTAGTCTCTAGCTAAGCCTGTTTAGGCCTATGTATTGTAGCTTTGTGGGGACACATAAGCTTTTCCTCTTCTTCTCTTCTTCTTCTTCCTCCTCCTCCTTCTCTTTTTCTTCTTTGAGACAAAGTTTCTCTATGTAGCCCTGGCTAACCTGGAACTCTTTCTGTGGAACAGGCTGGGCCTTGAACTTGGGGACTGGCCTGTCTCTGTCTCCCCAGTGCTGGGATCAAAGGTATGCACCACCACACCCAGCCAACCTTTTCTTTAAATAGAACCTTGGAGAGGAATTCAATCTGGACCTGAATGATAGGCTCTTTGGGCAAACTCAGACAGTTTATAGTCTTGTCTCAGAGAATTTCCTCAGCTCCTTTGACCTGGCAGAGACAGGCGTAATCCTGAAAAGACGACTAGCCTTATCAATCAGCGACTCTGCATCCTGAAAGAAAACAAGCTACCAGAATGTGTGAGTCCTCATCAGCCTCTCATTCTTAGAAGGTGGCTGGTCCACAGAATGGCTGTTCCTAAAAGATCTGGAAGAGAGCACACACTTGGCAGTGAATCCAGCAGCACTGTGTCTTCCTGTGCTTCTGTATCTGTTCCTATAGGAAAATCTCCGTGGTACGGGCAGTTTTGACATCACCTATTTTGGATACAGAACTTCCTGGGCCGATATTGACTTCAACCATTTCCATAACCTCTCCTCCTTGCCCCCCCCCCCAGCTTCAGAGACCAATGACAGCTCATCGGTAACTACTGGGATTCAGACTCCAAAATCTCAAACTCAGATCTTCAACATCCAAGTGAAGAAAGTCTCAGCAGAAGACAGCATTATGGCAGTCATCACCAACAAACTTAGTGACTCAGGTCTTTGCTGATCCCAAGGACAACTTCCGTATATCCTGAGCAAAGTGATAGAAGAGCGCCCCTTGATAGTCCATCCAGAAGCCTTTCCATCCCCATAATATGGCTGTATGACTACAAACATCAAAAACTCTGCACACAGCATCACCTTTGGCTATTAGGAAAACCTAAGACCTGGCAACTCCTGAGTTGATGTTCAACTTTGAAGATGTTTCTTCCTATTCTGGATTCCCCCAGATACTTTATGAATAAAATCTCCAGTCTCCTGGTAGAAGAGTCTCTGATGTCTGAAAGAACAAGAGGAGACCAAGCTTACCTTTTCAAGGGCCTAGTAACTTAAGGGTTCTTTGGAAAGTTGTTTGGTTGGTGTTTTGTTGGGGCAAAATGTGAAGGAGTGTTTTGCTGAAGCAGACACAGGAGAAAGTATGATCTGCTAAAGCAAGAACGTGAAAGGACACGTGATGAAGGATTCTTTGCTAACAACACCCATGTATAGGCCCGCCTTACATTGTGTGGTTGAGCTGCATTTATCGAGACTCCATGGAGAGAAACACACCAAAAAACTGGTGATGTGCTGCAGTTTCTTGCTGCTTCTGCAAACTCGGGTTGATTGGCAGAGGGATGTCAGCTGAGATAGATGCACATGCTGAGGTAAGACCTATGCAGAGACAAGAGGGGGACACATGATGTTTGGAGGGTATAAATAGAACTTGACGGACAGTGATGGAGGCTGAGCTAGGCTTGCTGATAGAGCTAGCTGTGCAATGCTTTTTGGTCTCATGTCTTTATTAATCTTTGTTTGCTTTGCTGAGAGAGAACTACTGGCATTCATTCCTCCTGGTCCCTTCTGCTGACTCGTGCCGAGGCTGAGGCCTGGCTGTCTCTGCTAGGCAGTGCTACCACTGCTGATTCGTGTTTGCTATCCCTACTCTACTGAGCTGGACTCCTGGTGTATCCGTGAAGTGTTTGCCAGTGAATCAAGCTGCTGCTGCTAACCTGTGAACTGAACTGGTTGTTTCCAGATAACACAGACAGGAGTTGCTCGAAAGAACCCTTCTAAACAGGTTCACTTCCCCCATATCCTTTCTTTCCCACTACCTCTGGTGGGTGGTGGGCTACAGGGAGATTAAAGTGTTTAAGAACCATCACTGAAAATAGGTTCTGGAGCTGGGCAGTGGTGGCTCATGCCTTTAAACCCAGCACTTGGGAGGCAGAGACAGGCAGATTTCTGAGTTCGAGTCCAGCTTGGTCTACAGAGTGAGTTCCAGGACAGCCAGAACTATACAGAGAAACTCTGTCTTGAAAAAACAAAACAAAAATAAAAAAAAAGAAAGTAAGTTTTGGAAAAATTAAAGTTACAGCCTGGCCATGGACTGCATCAATGAGTACCAGAATTAGAGATCTGAATCAATCTTTAGATCTCAAAATTAAGGTACTAGGTAAGCAAGACAGCAAGCCTGAGGATTTGAATTCAGAACCCAGAACATATTTTTAAAAGCCAGATATGTTGGGGGAGAGGCTCGAAAGATGACTCAGTAGCTAAGAGCACTGGTTGCTCTTCCAGAGGGCCCAGGTTCATTTCCAGCACCCAGATGGCAGCTCATAACCATCTGTAACTCCAGATGGATCTCCAGTGCCTTATTTTGCCCTCCCAGGGCATCATCACATGTAGTACACAGGCACACATGCAAGCCATGTAGTACACAGGCACACATCCAAGCCAAACACCCATACAAGTATAAAAATTAAAGATGCAGATGCAATAACATTGCTGTGCTGTTCCAGATGTCTGTGGTGAGATAGAGGGGGACACATAGAGGAGATTTGATCTAGTTAGCCTTGAGTATGCAGTATGTCAGAAACAACAGAGAGATCCTGATTCAACAAAGGAGGAAAGAAAGTTGTCTTCTGACCTCCACACACATGCTGTGACTATACATGGCTCCCCCACCTCACAGAACATATACACAGTAAATAAGTGAGAAAGTATTGGAGTACTGACTCAGCACAAAATAGACCAAGTATTCAAAATGGCCTGATGACTAAGACACCACTCCATGGTATGGTTAAAGGAAAGTTTTCATTGTGCATAAAAGAGGAAAAAAATATATATCTAGAGGCATCTGGAGGAGTCCAGAGCAGAGAGAAAAGGAAACAGACTAGACCTGGTCAGGGCTGTCTGTCAGAGCTGGGAGAATGGTGAGAGTAGGGAGAGAGCAAGAGATAGTGGGGGAGGGGGAGAAACCTTGCCATTATAAAGAGAACATGCACACACAAGCACACATACATGCACACACATGCACACACACACACGGACACATGCACACGCACACCTGCATGTGCACACACATATACACATATGCACACATGCACACATGCATGGGCATGTGCACACAGTGCATGCACACACATAATCACATATGCACACACACATATGCACATGTATGCATACACATGTGAAGTGGTTATTTGCTAATCTGCTCTGAACTCCCAAGTTGGTGAATGCACCTCCTCTACACTGGCCCAAATATTTTGGATTCCCAAAAGAAACACACACACACACACACACACACACACACACACACGCACTCATAGCCTTATTTTTAATATGCCTTGATCAGCACAATGACTGGGCATTTCCAAACCTCCCCATGGCTAGCACACTCTCCTCTTCAATATTCCTGAATTATTACTTTCTAAAATGTATTTGTTTTTCTGGATATATGGACTGCCTTTTGTAGTTTGGGGATCTGGAACTTACCTTGGACCTGACATCCAACATGAGTGCTGGGAGCTAAACTCAGAATCTTTTGAAGAGCACCACATGTTCTTCAAAAAACCTGGCCTCTGACTGCCTCTTGTCTGTGGGAACAGGATTATAGACACATTTATCTGGTGAGTAGAAGGCAGGGTGCCTGGCTGCTGGGGATGGGTGTGTACCAGGACTGTGAGCAGTGGAAGAGTCTCTTGCCTTTTTGGCAAGCACAGGTGTCTTGGGGTCCTCTGTACTCCCCTTGCTCAGCGGCACCTGAAGGTGCCTCATCTATGGCACAAAAGTCAAGAAAAAGCTAGAAAACGTGTCAGGAGGAACACAGTGTCTGGTGGACTCTACAGGGCTACCTCCACCCCTCTTCAGAGTCCTATGGAACTGAGGGGGCTTGTGCATAGGGGTGCTCATAAAGCAATCCCTCCAGCCTTGCAGAAACTCCCGTCTCTGAAGGCAGAAGAAAAGAAACCGTTATGACATGGGATGACCAATAACCCTTAGCCCAAACTGCACAGCACATCCCAGGCGACTGCTGGCAGCCTGCAATGACAGAGCTTCTTGCTGCCTTTAGCCAGGCAGACAGGCATCGCATGCGTGTTTTCAGGGTAAACAGTTACCAGCTCCTCCAGTGGGAGGACTTGACAGCACCATTTGTCACACGCATGTCATCCCAGACCCACCTGGAGATGGTGGGGCCCATCTGTGCTTGCTAATTGGGAAACAAACTTCCGGGTGCTTCTCAGACAGGAGGCAGTTTAGCTCCCAGCCCCAGGCAGGGACTGTGGGGCAGGCGCCATCTTCTCTGGTGTTAATTTCAAAGAGATGGATGGCTCCCCATCCTCTAGAAAGACTCCCAGCTTGAATGCCCGCTAGAGGCTTATTTAGCTTTTACGAAGGTTTACACACATGTCAAGTACATCTCAATTACAAATGCAAAGTAAAAGCTGAAGGAGAAAGTGAGCCTCTCTCCATTTTTCACCAGGGAAGTTAATTTTCCTCTTTCTGCTTTCTGCTGTGCACTTATACTTCCTGGTAACCCTTGCAGAGTGCCAACGCTGGCTCTCCCTTGAGACTGTGAAGACTGGCAAGCATAGGAGATATCAGCTATCCCCACCAATGCTGGAGGGTAGCCTGAGCTATCCCCACCAATGCTGGAGGGTAGCCTGAGCTATCCCCACCAATGCTGAAGGGTAGCCTAAACTACCACCACCAATGCTGGAGGGTAGCCTGAACTATCCCCACCAATGCTGGAGGGTAGCCTAAACTACCACCACCAATGCTGAAGGGTAGCCTGAGCTATCCCCACCAATGCTGAAAGGTGGCCTGAGCAATCACCACCAACGCTGGAGGGTGGCCTAGGGCCAACACCTATCATTTTCAAAGGGGCGTACTGAGTAGGGCTTCAGGTAGAGGCAGACATTGGGGGCAAAAGAACATGCAAATCAGGGCCAGGGCCAACACAAGGAACTCCATGGTGTGACCATGTGTGACAATTTCTCCTGACCACAGATGCTGCCTCACAAAAGGTCTGGTCTCTTGTGACCCCAGCTGCTCTGCCTGGGGTCATGGCAGAAGGTGAGACTGTATGGTGAGATGGGCCTTTAAGCCTCTGCTACATCCCAGACCCTGGCTGAATCTCTTTTCCTCTGCACCAATTTGGTCCTGGGGGACAATTATTCAGGAGGTGTAGGTCTACCCTTCCATCAGTAAAGGGATGACAGGGGATTCATCTCCTAGGACTGCCAGAGCCTCTGCTGCAATGCAAAATGCTAGCCCAGAGAGAGAATGCATGCCAGAGAGTCTGGCATGCGGCATAGAACTGCACTGAGGGTATCTGCCACCCCACTGGCCGTGACCACTGAGTTCAATTCCCAGCACACATGACAGCTCACGACCATCTGTAAGTGTAGTCCACGGGATCTCATGCAAACAAAACGCCCATATACACAAACAAATGGATATTAAATAAAGCTGTTTCCAAAGGAATATGCTGTGAAGAAACTGCATTTGGTAAAGAATAACCTTAGCCAGGGTGGGTTGTGGGTGGTGGTGGTTGTAGCAGCAGTGGATGCCTTTAATCCCGGCTTGGCTTTTAACACATAGTAGGTGCTCATTAAATGTGTGCTGAGTGGTATGAGCAGATATGTAGATAAAGGATGGGCTATGGCGAAAGGTATGCTGACCCAGGGAACTCTAGTCAGCAAGAGTGACTAGAAGAGGGGACACACTGCTCTCCTCAGCGGTACGATCACCTTGGGCAGGTTGTAATGCATGCCATCATCGGACATACTAAAATCCATACTATTAGATAGGCTAACATCTGTGCTATCACAAGGCTGATCAGACAGGTCATGATCTAGGTTATCAGACTGATTAGAGTCTACAAAAATAGGCTAGGGACCATACCACGGGATAGCATCGGGTGTGTACCCTGTTTCCAGGTTATAAGTGTGGCCTTGCAGAACTATCAACCTGATAAGTGGGTGTTTTTTCTCTGCTCCCTTAGGCCTCTGGAATCATGGTTCTATAACGCAGATGAATGACTAAGCCACTTGGAGGAGCCAGACTGCCGGACAGAGGATGAGGTGATTAAAGGCAATTTGGCTTTAAGAGAAATGACCAGCTTGGACAAACAGTCAGCAACAGAAGCTACCACACTGACTGGCTTCCTGTGAGATATCAGAGTCCTGTCTGCTTGGTTAGGGGAAATAGACAGGACTCTTGGGGAAAGGGGTTGCAAGTTATGCTTTCACCCCATGTCCACATGTGCCTAATGTACAGCATGTGACCACTCCATGGTATGGTTAAGGGGAAGGGGAAGGAAGTTTTTATTGTAGATATGAGAGAGGGCATCTGGAAGAATCTCTAGATTGGAAAGAGAAAGGAGTAGACTGAACACAGCTAGTGGATAGACTTGCCCCACGGCTATCTGTGTGAGAGAGGATAGGTGGGAGTGGAGAAGAGAGATAACATGGTGAGAAGAACAGGAGAAGGAACAGAAAGGAGAGAAATAGCGAGAGCCACTGGGTTATATAAGGATTGAGTAGCTTCTAGGGGGGAAGATAGTGAACTGGAGGAGTTCAGAAGGAAAGGAGGCCAGAAGGGCTAGGTTGCTATCATGGGCTTCGGAGTGTATAACAGGCCAGTATGGGCGTTGGCACGATGATAGGTGACACTGGTAGCCCTATGTCCGTTCTGCCAGAGGTACAGAAAATGCCTGCCTGACTCCCTTTGGTAGAGGAGAACCAGCTTCCCAAGTTCTCAAGGAACACTAGCTTGTATCTAGCTGCCAGAAATCCTCCTATAGTCCTATTGGCTTGGCTTTTGGACATTGGGGAATTGGAGTTTCTTTTGGACTTGACTCTTGCCTCCATACCCACAGGAGGGCAGGAGTCCTAGCTTGTGTTCTGACGATGTCTTGAACGAGGGCTCACCCCTCTATTCTCAGTTCTTCTGTGTCTGGAAGCGGGAAGCGCAGGGCTCCTTCAGTGTTGGTATTCTATTCACTGGGCCTTGTGAAGGGTGTCACTGTGGGTGCCTTATGTTCTTATCTGCATTACCTGCCAGAGCTGACCGGGGCAGCATCTGGGCATCAGAACTCCAGAGAGATGGCAGTGACAAGCAGAGGCTTCCCATGTGGCACCAGAGATGCCCCATGAGGGAGTTGGCCTGTGCCCTGGGGTCTTGGGTCACATTAGAATGTCTGAAATCATTCATAATCTATTCGGTTTTTTGTTTTTTGTTTTTTGTCTTATTTTGATTTTTGTTCCAGCATTTGGGAATTAAAACCAGAGCTTTACACATGACCAGGCCCACACTGATCTATATCCCCCACCCAACTTTTCAAAGATTTATTTATTTTATGTATATGAGCACATTGTCATTCTCTTCAGATATCAGAGGAGCATCGGATCTCACTACAGATGGTTGTAAGCCACCATGTGGTTGCTGAGAATTGAACTCAGGACCTCTGGAAGAGCAGTCAGTGCTCTTAATCACTGAGCTATCTCTCCAGCCCTCCCCCACCCACCTTTTTATTTTTTATAAGTTGTTACTTTTTTTAGACACTTTCCTTTCTTGATTATTTATTTAGTTATTTATTTTTAATATGTATTTACATTTCAAGGGTTCTCCCCTTACCTGGTTTCCTCCCCTCATGGAAACCCCCTGTCCCCTGCTCCTCCCCTGCTTCTATGAGGGTGTTCCTCCACCCACTCACCCACTCCTGCCTTCCCAATCTTGATTCCCCTACACTGGGGCATCTATCGAGCCTTCATAGGACCAAGGATCTCTCCTCCCATTGATGCCCGAGAAGGCCATCCTCTGCTATATATGCAGCTGGAGCCACATGTACTCCTTGGTTAGCAGCTTAGTCTCTGGGAGCTCTGGGGGGCTCTGGTTGGTTGATATTGTTGTTCTTCCTGTAGGGTTGCAAACCTCTTCAGCTCCTTCAGTCCTTTCTCAAACTCCTCCATTGGGGACCCCACACTCAGTGCAATGCTTGGCTGCAGTATAATTGGTTTTTGTTTTGGGAGTTTTGTTTTGTTTGAGATATATGATGCTAACTTGCTCAGACTGGTCTTGGACTTGCAATTCTCCTGCCTCAGCTTCCCAAGAATCTGGGATGACAGGCCTTGTCATCAGGCCCAGTCCCTAATCCACATTAGCCACCAATCCACCATACCATGAGGATCATTTGAAATGGGGTCTGTGCAGCTGAGGAACTGGAATATAAACTTTTTTTTTTTGAGACAGGGTTTCTCTGTGTAGCTCTGACTGTCCTGGAACTCACTCTGTAAACCAGGCTGGCTTCGAACTCAGAAATCCACCTGCCTCTGACTCCCAAGTGCTGGGATTAAAGGCGTGCGCCACCACTGCCCGACTCTGCTAAACTTTTATTCCTTAAAAAAATTATTTTTTACTTATGCATATGTGTGTGTGCCTACTTGTCTGAAAGTGCGCCATGTGCATGCAGTGCTGTGGAGGCCAGAAGAGGGCGCCAGATCCCCTAGAATCAGAGTTACAGGCAGCAGGGACTGGCTTGATGTAGGTGCTTGAAACCAAATCTGAGTCTTCGCTAGAGCAGAAAGTGTTCTTAACCTCTGAATCACCTCTCCAGATTTTATTCTTTTTAGAGACAAAGTCTCACTGTGTAGCCTTGTCTGTCCTGGAACTCACTCTGTAAACCAGGCTGACCTTGAACTCAGAGACCTGCCTGCCTCTGCCCCCTCGGTGCTGGGATTAAAGGTGTGCACTACCACTGCCTGGTCCTAACTAAGCCTTTGTTTTAAGTAACTTAAATTTTAAAAGAGATGGCTCAGCAGTTAAGAGTACTGGCTGCTCTTAGAGAAGAGCAAGGTTTGATTCCCAGAATTCACATGGCAACTCACAACCATCTGTAACCCTTGTCCCAGTGATCCAACACTTTCTTCTTTCGTCTGTGGGCAGTGCATGAATATGGTGGAATATGGTGCATGTGCATACATACACATATGTGCATACGCAGACAAAACACCAATACCAATAAACTACTAAATAGTAATACAAATCTAAATAAGAAAATTTCATACTTCATCCAGTGACTGGAAATCTTCAGTAAACAACTGTCGTTTGGAACAACATATGTGGGTTTATCTCCTTAGCTATGCAATTTACAAAATCTAAATATGGATCAAGTATTACCAATGCAAATTTCATGTCAAAATTGAGTGTGTGGAGATATAAGATGCATGTTGGATTTCAGATTCAGTAGAAAAATAGCCATGTCTTATACCAGGCCCATGTCAAAGGAATAACACTTTGGATATATCAGGCTAGATTAAATATACTATCAAATATGTACATGAAAATACTATAATAAAGCCAGGCATGGTGGTACACATTTTAATCTCAAACAAAAATGTCATAGTGTGGAGGCAGGAGTGATGGCTCAGGGGGTTAGAGGACCTGAGTTCAGCTTCTAGCACCCACAGTGGGTGGCTCACAACCACCTGTAACTCCAGCTTCAGAGGATCTGATGCCCTCTTCTGGCCTTTGGGGGCACTGCATAAATATGATATAGATATGTCTCTACAAATATACAAAAATAAAATATTTTTCAAAAAGTCAAAATGAAACCCATTATTTTGTATACAGACTTAAAATATTAATTTAAACGGTTAAAATAATAAAGAAAGAGTCAAGAGAGATGGCTCAGTGGTTAAGGGCACTGATTGCTCTTTCAGAGGACCCAGGTTCAAATCCCAGCACCCACATGGCAGCCCAGAACCATCTGTAACGCCCAGATCTGACATTCACATAGGCATACATGCAGGCAAAACAGCAAAGCACATAAAATAAAGGTATATTGCAACAGACTGGGGTTTCTCGCGGGGTCCCTGTTCCGCAGGACACGGGATTCTGGCCAGGTGGGCACGGGATTCGGCTTTGACAAACAGACTACACACGGGTGGTGTAAAATCTGAGTGTATTTCTTTTAAAAATGACATGAGGCTTTTACAATCATTGCAAAAGAGAAATGAAAAATCTGGCAGCTCAACAGTTGAGGTACCTCTGAGGCTATCTGAAAACATACTGGGTCTAAAACAGCAGCTATCTCCTCTGAACTGGTGCTGCATCCCCCGGGCCCAAGTGTTCTGGGCCCGGGGGACTGCGAGAGATACATGAATCTGAGTCCTAGCCCATCTAAGTTCTAGTGCTAGTTCTGCATGTGAGTCTAAGTCCTTCTTCTTCCAGTCCTAGTTCTAGACTGAAGTCACGTAGGCAAAAAGACCCACACACACCCAGGTCACCTGACTTCCAAAAAGCCAGGTGTAGAGCAGGAGGAAGAGGGGGGTAGAGCCTTCTCTGTTGAGGTATTCTTATGCTAATTCTTTGGTTCTTGCTAGAGGCAGGCAGAG
>NW_022196897.1:167060712-167107692 GCF_008632895.1 Mastomys coucha | reverse complement strand
TCACACAAGTGTGCGTGGCAATTCTCCCTTTTTTTATTATTTTTCAGACGGAGCTCCACAATGTCTCGTCTCATTGTGGCTAAGGATCTCAGAAGAACTTTAAAGGCAAATGGAAGCACAATAATTACTATTAAGACAATGTCAGTAATAACAGCAAGCAAGATTATATACTGAACCCAGTCTAAGGGATTCATTGTGCTTAGATTGTTTTTTAAATCTCTGGCCAATTCATCAATGTTCCAAGTATCTAAATGACTTTATTTAATATCTGAAATTTCTGCCTTCAATTTGTTCTATATCGTAAGAAATATCTGCATCTTTCTACACTCCCTGCAAATGGGCCTTAGTTTACTGAAATGATGTATGACCCTTAGTGGCTAACCTAACTTGCCATCACGCAAGTGTGCGTGGCAGTATATACATTAAAAAAGATAAGAGAAAATATTTTAAAAAATGAAGGGACTAATGGAATTCTACCAGTTTGTTTTTACTTTTGTCTATTGTTATTGAGCCCCTTCCTCTTTTTTTTTTTTTTTTTTTTTTTTTTGTTGTTGTTGTTGTTTGTTTTTTCGAGACAGGGTTTCTCTGTATAGCCCTGGCTGTCCTGGAATTCACTCTGTAGATCAGGCTGGCCTCGAACTCAGAAATCCACCTGCCTCTGCCTCCCAAGTGCTGGGATTAAAGGCATGCGCCACCATTGCCCAACTTTTTTTTTTTTTTTAAAGATTTATTTACTTTATGTATATGTACCAGAAGAGGGCATCAATCCCGTATAGATGGTTGTGAGCCACCATGTGGTTGCTAGGAATTGAACTAAGGACCTCTGGAAGAGCAGTCAGTGCTCTTAAACTCTGAGCCATCTCCAGCTCCCTTCCTCTCTTTTTAATTTTTAAAATTACAGCTCAGATTGTTTACCTTACCAGTAGCCACCAGGTGCTTTTACCTGCTGAGACATCTTGCTGGCCTCAAATTAAAACACATGAATCATACATGTGAGTTAAAAGCTGTTTACTGAATGAGCATCTGGAAGTGTTTTATCTCTGGGGGAGGTAACCTAAAAGGTTAAAATAAAAAAAAAAAAGGATTATGGGTAGTATATGCCTGGCCTTTCAGCATTCAGGAAACCAGGGCAGATGGGTCTCTTAAGCTCCTGAGACCAGCCTGGGCTACATAAGAGGGGGCACACACACACACACACACACACACACACACACACACACACTCTCTCTCTCTCACTAGCACACACTTACTCACACACATACTCACACATACACACACTCACACACACTCATACTCACACACTCACTCTCACTAAAACACACACACACACACTCTCACTAGCACACACTTACTCACACACATACTCACACTCACATACACACACTCACACACACTCATACTCACACACTCACTCTCACTAAAACACACTCACTCACACACACAGTCACACACACTCACACACACTCACTCTCACTAACACACACTCACACATTCACATACACACATACACACACTCACTCACACACATATTCACATACACACTTACACACACTTACACACATTCTTTCTCACTAACACACACTCACATTCACAACTCACATGCATGCACATACTCACACTCACATACACACACTCACACACACACATACACAGAGACAAAGAGAGGAAGACAGTGACAGAGACAGAGACAGAGAGACAGAGACAGGGCTGTACTCCAAGACAGGATCTCACATAGCCTGGGCTGGTCTCAGACTTGCAATCTTTTTGATTCAGACTTCTCTGTGGGATAACAGGCATGTGTCACGATGCTGGGCAAAGCTGCCTTGAGTTTGAAAGGTTTCTAACATTTTCTGTAGTTCTGGGGAGAGAATGTGTCTCGGACTGTCCCTTTGACTCCTGCTCCAGTGTCCTGGAGAATGCCATCTGCCTGGAGTCTGTTGGCCAAGGTATTGAGGATGTTCGTGTGTCAGTGCTGGCCACAGGATATAGTCCTGCAGTCAGAGTATGGATCAGGAGTACCAGGTTCATACCAGTCACTTCTTAGTGTACCTTATGGCTCCAATGCCTATAACCTGCTTTGGAGATGGGGGAAAGAGGACCCTGTGATATACCAGGTCGAGCCCAGGTGTGCCCCAGAGTTGTTCTCAGAACACACAGACAGGACTATACATTGGTGGCTGATGTGGCCTGTGCCTAGGAAGAAAGCTAGTGGCTGGTCAGGGGGTCCACAGAGGTATCTCATCTCTGAGAGATGTAACCTAAAAGATGGAAGACATCCTGGGCAATAGAAGTTAGAGAGGTTGGCTCATAAATGACAAACGAAGCCAGTATGAACCGGCTGAGGAGATGCCTGGTTTGTCTCACAGAGACTGTGAGACAAGAGGCCCCAGGCAGATAGCAATCTCCAGGATACTGGAGCACGAGTCACAGGGACAGTCCCAGTCTGGTGAAGACTGCTGAATGTCAGCAGTGGTCTGTGCTGGCTCTCGTGAGCTCTGGGAGTAGTTATGGCCAGGCTCTGGCAGCAATGGGGATCATGTACATTCTGAAGGCAGTGAGTTCATGAGCTTTTGACTCCTGGATGAGGTTCTTGGGGTTGTGTGACACAGCACCAATCAGAAACCAGAAGCCTTAAAACAACAGGAGCGTATTCTTTGTCTTTTCCTTCTTTTTTTTTTTTTACTTTTTAGATTTATTTATTTTACCTACATGCATGTATGTACATTACACCACACACGAATGCCTGGTGCTTATGGAAGTCAGAAGAAGCCATTAGATCTTGATCCTGTGAACTGGAGTTAAAGGTGCTTGTGAACCCAACCGGAGTCCTCAGAAAGAACAAGTACTCTTTTTTTTTTTTTTTTTTTTTTTTTTTTTTTTTTTTTTGAGACAGGGTTTCTCTGTATAGCCCTGGCTGTCCTGGAACTCACTCTGTAGACCAGGCTGGCCTCGAACTCAGAAGTCCTCCTGCCTCTGCCTCCCAAGTGCTGGGATTAAAGGCGTGCACCACCCCCACCCCCACCCACCGGGCACAATCACTGGGCCGTTTCTACAGCCCCCAGTACTATAGTTTTAAAGTTCAGAAGGCCATCAATCTCTAACAGGGTGCTGGTGAGGGCCCAGGGAAGGAACTGGGAGTCCCTTCCTGTCTTCCAGCTTCTGGTACCACTGTCCTTGCTAGTGGGTCCAGCTCTCTTGTCCTCACACCACTTCCCTTAGGTCTGTGTCCTCTTATCTTCTAATAAGAACATTCGTCTTGTGACTTAGGGCCCACCCCAACCATGGGCCCTAAGCTCTTTATATCTGCAAAGCCTTTGATGTGGTCCCAGCCTCGGGTGTACAGGTGAGAACTTGGAGGTTGGTTTCAGAGGACACCATCTGACTATGGCATGGTGGAAATGAAGGGGACAGAAACTGTGCTGTCTCATTCACAACCCCTAGGGTTTGGTGCCTAGCAGGAGCTCAAGGAACAGTTAATGTCTCTTCAACTGACAGGAAGAGGAAGTTGTGGTCTAAATAACAGGACTGAGTGGGAGAGTGGGAACCAGGGACTTCCCTCTGTCTGCGAAGCCTCAGAATGAAACAAAGCTTAAAAAAACAAACACAAACAAACAAACAAAAAACCAGTGAGCCAGGCACAGTCACTCACCCCTATGAACCTAGCACTCAGGTTGGTAAAGTATAAGGATTATCAGGAGGTTGAGGACCGTCTGGACCAAATAGCATGTTCCAAGCCGGCCTGTGTTACAGAGTGAACCCTGTCTCAAAATCTCAACAAACAAACAAGCAAACAAACAAACACTACACCAAAGAAAGAAAAATGGTATAGGGACAGTGACAGTCTACAGCTGATCCCAAGTGCTCCTCTTCCAGGGTTGTCAGAGGGGGATGGCACAGGGTGGAAGAGTAGGCTCTCCCCATGAGTGGATAGTTACATTTGTTACTTTAACTTTATTTTTATTTTTTGAGACAGGGTTTCTCTGGCTGTCCTGGAACTCTCTCTGCAGACCAGGCTGGCCTTGAACTCAGAGATCTGCCTGTCTCTGCCTTTTGAATTCTGGGATTAAAGGTGTGCACCAACACATTCAGCTTCGTTACTTAAGAAAAAGTTTGGGCCAGGCAGTGGTGGCATACGCCATTAGTCCCAGCGCTTGTAGGAAGGTGGATTTCTGAGTTCAAGGCCAGCCTGGTCTACAGAGTGAGTTCCAGGACAGCCAGGGCAACACAGAGAAACCCTGTCTGGGAAAACAAAAACAAAGACAAAAACACCCCTCTCTCTCCCCCAACAACAACAACAAAATGAAAGGTTTGGGAACAGAGAATTTTATTATTAGTATCATTTATTTATTTATGGGAACAGAATTTTTTTTTAAAGATTTATTTATTATTATAAGTAAGTACACTGTAGCTGTCTTCAGACGCACCAGAAGAGGGCATCAGATCTCATTATGGGTGGTTGTGAACCACCACTTGGTTGCTGGGATTTGAACTCAGGACCTTCGGAAGAACAGCCAGTGCTCTTACCCTCTGAGCCATCTCACCAACCCCAGAATATATTTTTTTAATGTGTGAGTACTCTGCGGCATGTATACCTGCGTGCCAGAAGAAGGCATCAGATGTCCCTATAGATACTTGTGAGACACTGTGTGTCTGCTGGGAATTCAGAATCAGCCAGTGCTTTTAACCACTGAGTCATCTCTCCAGCCCCAAATAGAGCATCTTGTAGTCAGGTTAGTCTCTAATTCCCTGTACAACTGAAGGTGACTGTGAGCTTCTGATCCTCCTGCTCCACCTCCCAAGGCAGGGTTCCCCACGCCTGGTTTGTGATTATTCTAGCCATGCTCCACCTCCCAAGGCAGGGTTCCCCACGCCTGGTTTGTGATTATTCTATCAGCTGAGTCACATACATATACTTAAGTTTTTTTGAGATATGATCTTGCTTTGTGGCTCAGGATGGCCTCAAATTCATAGCAACTTCTGCCTTAGCCTCACCAGAGCTGGGAATACAGCTACCTGTGCCTTCTTCTCCTTTGTCTCCTTCTCCTTCTTCTTTAATATAAAATAATTATTTATTATAATAATTTAATTATAAAAATTAAACATAATTACATCATTTTTCTCTTCCCTTTTCCAACCCTGTCCATGCAGCTCCTCCCTCAGACTCATAGCCTCTTTTTTAAAAATTATCGTTATATATGTATGTATATATGTATATTCTTAAATACATAAATATAACTTGTTCAATTTGTATGATGTTACTTTGTATGTATATGATCTCAGAGCTAACCAATTGGTACTGGGTAATTACTGGAGAGCTTACATTTGTTTATTTGTCCACTCCTAATTTATTTACATATTTATTTGTGTGTGTATATGTATGTACCATGATGCTTGTGGAGGTCAGGAGACAGCCTGTGGGGCTGGTCCTAGGGATTGAACTCAGGTTGTCAGGGTGGAGGTAAGTGCGTTGACCTACAGAGCTATCTTGATGGTCCCTCCTTTTCTTTCTTCACCTCCTTTTTATTTGGTGGTGGTGGTGTGTGTGTGGTATATATGAATACATGTTATGTGTGCGCACATGTATGTATGTGTGTATATGTGCACATGTATGTATGTGTGTATGGTGTATATACACATATGTATGGTGTGTGCACATGCATGTATGGTATATGTACATGCATGTATGTGTGTGATATATGTGCATACATGAATGTGTATGATGTGTGTACATGCATGTGTGTGTATACAGGTATGGTGTATGTACATGCATGCATGTGCAGGATGCATTTGCATACATATATGCATGTGATGTGTGTGCATACATGTGTGAATGTGTTTGTATATGAATGTAGGTGCATGCATGCCATAGCACACATGTGGAGGTCAGAGGACAACCTCAGGTCTGTGGTCCTCACCTTCCTCTTTGATGTTCCCTGGTACAACCATATCCACTAGGAACAGCGAGAATCATGAAGCCGGCACAGCTTTGTGACACAGTTCCAGCATAGCTGAGCTGAATGCTGCAATTGCTGTGCTTCTAGCTCTAGCCTTTGGGGTTTGGACTCTGTGTACTGAATTACTGGGGACTTTCTGCATTATGATTCATTTTATATCTTTTTCTGAGAAAAATTATGTCTGAGTCTTCTTAGGAAAATCCTAACTATAACTATCTGGCCACTGTATGGAAGTCTTCCTTATGCCCTGGAGATCATTAAGCAACGAGAAGCACATAGCTAGATGAGGCCATTACTCCAGGAATCTTCTTGGGGTCTCTGCCCCTGAGCTAACTCAAACAGTATAATTGATAAAGGACAAACAGACAACTGACAAACCCTGCCTGGCCAGGAGAACAAGTTGCAGATTCAAGGCCTCTTTTTATTATAGCTTAGGGATCTCTATAAATGTAGTTTAAAGATAAGTGGCCATACACCCCTGAAGGAATAAAACTCAGTAAATAGAGAGATGGACTAAAATAAGCTTTCCCATTTTAGAGTGTAGATAATGAAACATATAGTAAAATAATTTAGGTATTAGTATTTACTATTCAAGACAAGACCAGTGCAGATATTTTCTGTTTCTCTGGAGTGCTTTCAAACAAGTTCTGCCAGCCTAAAAACAGGTTGTCCTATGACAAATGTGCTTGCTTGGAGGAGATAGTCTTTAGAATCTTTACATTGGAGCTATAGGTCTAATAAGAAGCATGATCTGTTCTGTTTGTATTTTCGAATTTTGTCTGAACTTGTAACCCTGGACATGTAATGGAAAGTCAGACGCATAGTCTGTACCTCTTGGATAATCATTAGTCTGTCTTTGTTCTGTGAAACTTGTATAAATAAAGAAGCACCTGTTTGCTAGTCAGTCAGAGCAGCAGAAGCGACCTGATTGTTAGTCAGTCAGCTGTGAGATTCCCCTGAGCAGGGCACCTGGCTCACTCCCTTCCCTTGCCAGCTCCTTATCTTCTCTGAGGTGCCTGTCAGGAAGGACCCCCCCCCACTCTCTTCTCCATGCTGGGGAAGCTTCCTGCCCCCCCAAGGTCCCCTGGCAGTTGGCCACTATGTTTGTCATCCTAGCTGGTCCACAAGCTTCAGGAGATTCTCTCAGGATCTTGCTTCCTATCTCACCCAGGAGCACCGAGTTGCAGATTTTCAACCAGATTTATGAGGGCCCTGGGATTAGAACTCAGGTCCTCACACTTACATAGTAAGAGTTTTCTTCCCACTGAGCTATCTCCCCAGATCTACCTATTGCTCCTTAATGAACAAAATTACCATGACAGGGTGCCTCTGCTACCCAACTGTGTCCCTAATAAAGAGGTGTGGTTCTCTGCTTGGATGCTGTGGAGACAGTAGGCCTCTCTGCATTACATGAGACAGGCTTTTTGTTTTATTTTATTTTTAGACAAGAGTTGCATTATGTGTCCTGGAACTCACTACATTAACCACGCTTGCCTCAAATTCACAGAAACCTACCTACCCTGCCTCCTAAGTGCTAGGATTAAAGGTGTGTACCACCACACAAGGCAAGACAGGCAACTCTGCTTTCAGATGTCACCAAACCATCTTATCTCAGAATCTGAATGAGGGTTTACGATTGCACACTGGGAAGGAGGTGCTGTGTGAGCTGCTGAGATGGGGCTGTTGGCAGGAGCAGCCTGAACCTCGGTAATCAAGTGTCTGTGTGTGAGCTGCTCCCAAGTTAGATATATGTGTGTATGTATATATACATTTCTGCAGCTGCGGAGAATGCCAGGCAGCATGCTCGCCCATCTGTTAGTGGTGATTAGTTCTGGGTAGGTTAGTAAGACTTCAGTTGTGTGGAATACTCCTGCATATTTAGCATTTTCACCAAGGAACGAATACTTTTATGAGAGAATAAGAAAGCACACAGCAAGTTAGGCTGGGGTGGGGAAGCAGACGCAGGCATCCCTCAGTAGAGGGCACTGCTAGTGACTCCTGAGTCAAAAGGAGAGAGAAGAGGCCTGTCAGTGGCCTGAGAATGGCAGTAAGGTGTCTGTGTGGAGCTATTTTCAGGATCAGAGGTAGCAACTGATAGCCAAGCTCACTGTTGGTCCAAAACAATATGCTTGGAGCCTACATCCCTCTTGGGAAACTCCCTCCCGTATATGGTTAGAGTATCTTCGCAATGTCTGCTCATAGGTCTCAACTGAACATCCAGGATACTTGGGGTAGGGATGGGAAACAGTTCTGCTTGGTCATCGGGGCTTTGGGCTTTGCGGGATGGTCAGAAAGAGTCTAGGATTGAAAGGCTGAAGGCAAGAGAATTATTTCAAACGGAGCTGTGGGTCTTCTGGCCCAAGAAGTAAGTGACACAAGATCAGGGTCCCTCTGGTCCCCAGTGGTGTGTGGGTGGGTGGAGAGAACTTCTATGACTGGAGTCCACTGGGTATGCTTGATCACCTGTGACAGCCATTTTAGGGTGCTGTATCAGGTCCTCAGTCTGGGATTCAAGGTTTCCTCTGAGCTCTTGGTGACTAGTACAGCAAGGAGAAAAACACTGTGGAATATTTTGCTGGCAACTTTACAGGGGAGCTACAGTCTCACCACAGACCCTGCTGAGCACATGAACATAATTCTGTGGTGTGGATTTGGGGTGCTGCATGCCCCACGAGACACAGAAACACCTGTTGATATCAGACAACTGACAAACTAAAGACAGTCCTCCATCCACATCTGCCCTGGAGGACATTGAGTTTATCGGTGTTGCTAACAGGAGTGAGGGTCACTGAAGGCAGCCATACCACAGAGAAATCCTCTGAAAACATAAGGGTAGCTGGAGCTCCTCTGAGTTGGGGCTCTGGGCTTCAGTAACCTCTATGATGTTGGCACAGGGGAGGGAGCTGGGCTGTTGAACTTACCTCTGATTCTTACAGTTGTTTGTAGGCTGCTGTAAAAATCACATATTTCCAGGTGACTTCCCTGCTTGGCTTCATTTTGAGAGATGAGGGTCTGAGTCTACCCTCAAAGAGTGGTACTCTGGCACAGGCTCTGCCACTGTATCTACATCTGGCATAGACAACCCCAGAATCAACAGTTTGTAGAAGAGCTATGGGCCTTGGGGGCAAATGAAGCATGGTGTTGGAGAGCTGGTAAAATGTCATGATAGGAAACCAGGAGGCAGAGCTCAGGGCATCTGTCCCACCTCAAGAGACAGCAGCTCTGGGAGCCATGGAATTTCTGATATCCCTGAGTCCCAGGGGACTGAGAGGACCAGAGTGTAGAAGACCCATAAAACATGTGAGTCTTGAGGTGTAGACATTTCTTTGGGAGAAATTACCAAGCAAAGAAAACTCAAGCTCCTACCTGCTCTCCTCTTTCCACCAGCCCCAAACTGGAACACGCAGACCTACCGACTCCCTGGGGAATCGTCTATCCCTATCTGCAGCATGGCTGCTGAGCAGGAACCATGACAAGGGTTTTTGCAGATGCTGCCAGTCCCAAGTGTGTAGCTGACTACTACACGTATGTCTAAGTATGTCTGCTCTACTCAGGGCTGTGCAGGTGGCCGCAGCTTAGGAGACACAAGCGTCTACCCAGAGGTCATTATGGAAGCTTTGAGTTCATCTCTATCATGGCACCCTGTGCTCTCCTGTCCTAGGAAATGTTACGGACAGAAGAGGAACCCCGATTCCCTGTCTGCTGGTCCCGCATTAGGGGTACACCTCCATGCTGTGCATGGGGAAGATTATTGATTAGACTGCCCAGTCCTTCCATCCACAGCACCGGCACTGGCAAAGGAAGTGGCCTTTCTTCCATTTATTTGATCAATAGAGCCAAGTATCTCCTAAGTACCACCAGCCACTGCCTGCTCTGCTCACAAGCTATCACGGCTGGAGCATGGCTGTTCACTGGGCTGACTTTGCCTGGATTCAGTTCCTCCTTACACGCGCTCTTTAGAAGGCAGGCGAGGTATTGGAAACATGTTTGTCTCCTGTCTGAGTGTCCCCTGAGCCAGGAAGCACAGCCTTCTTGGTGAGTGATCATCTGGTCATACAGACTATGAAAGTATACATCTGTCTTTTGTGCAGGTTGTGGATTCGTGAGAAAAACTCAGTCTCAGCCTTAGCCTCAGGCAAGAGAATGTTTTATCTCCCAACCCCCTGTTATCTTCCTTGATAGGTCTCCACCTTATTTTTTAAAAAGATTTATTTTTATTTATGTGTATGTGTTAGGTCTGTGCACACAGGTGACTGTGCTCACTGGGCTAGAGGCATTGGGTCCTCCAGGAGCTGAAATTACAGGTGACTGTAGATGTGGTGAGCTGAATTTAGATCCTCTGCAAGGGAACTATATGCTCCTAACCACTGAACCATCTCTTTAGTCCTCCATCATGTATATATACCACATGTAAATAATATGTATAATACATGTATGTATGATATATAGACACATGTATAATATATAGATATATGTATGTATAATATGATGTGTACATATATGTATATGCATGTATGATATATGATGCATGCATGTATGATATATATGATGTATGATATATATATGCATGTGTGTATGATATATGATGTATGTATGATCTCCCTACCCTTGTCTCCTGAGTGCTAGGATTACAGGCTGTGTGTGCTGCCACACTAATCTCCATCTTTTTTTTTTTTTTTTAACAAGGTCTCTCACTGAACCTGGAGCTCAGTATTTTGGTTAGCAAGTCGCTGGGATCCCTGTCTCTGCTCACTCAGTGCTGGGTTGACAGACACAGCTGCACCTGCTTCTGGCAAAAAGTGGGCGTCAGGATCCAAACGCAGGTCCTTGTGCTTGTGCATCTGTCACTTTACCACAGCTCCGAACCCACGTAGCCCTGGCTGTCCTGGAACTCACTCTGTAGACCAGGCTGGCCTCAAACTCAGAAATCAGCCTTCCTCTGCCTCCCAA
Organism: Mastomys coucha; assembly: GCF_008632895.1. NCBI lineage: Eukaryota > Metazoa > Chordata > Mammalia > Rodentia > Muridae > Mastomys > Mastomys coucha. Next base: position 167,096,788 of record NW_022196897.1, on the reverse strand, counting down.
GTGCTGGGATTAAAGGCATGCGCCATCACTGCCTGGCCTGAGACAGGATCTTTAGTAACCCAGGTTGGCCCCAAGTTTCCTCTCTAGTCAAGGTTGGCCTGGAACTCCTGACCCTCCACCTCTTGAGTGCACTGCCATCCCTGGCGGCTGTCTGTGAAAGGGCAAGGCTGGGATTTGGAAGAGTGAAGTGTTGCCTCACATTCCACAGTGATTTCCAAGGAGGAGGGTCCTTCAGCTGGGGTGAGTGGCTGGGAATGAGGAGGCTGAGGCACTGAGCACAGGTGTTTGTGTTACTTCTCATCTGGAAAGAGCCAGGTAAGGGATGGATGCTTGGGCTTGGCTCCCCAACATCCAGCCAGGAAAAGAAGTGGACAGCACTGTCCACTCCATTCCTTCCCTAGCTTAGTCTCAGGCCTCCCTCAGCCACCTTCATCACGTGCCCTCAGGCACCAAGAGAACGAGGCTGTTCCATGGGATAGAGGTCTCTGGGTCTCAGTGGCTCTTTCCCTAGTGCTGGCTCTGGGGTTGTCTAGCTCTGTAGCCTCTAGGCTAGGAAAAGTGAGGTTTTCATTTAAGTATGTATTTTCACACAGTAGTATGTGCAGCTGGTATGTGTATGTGTGTCTATGTGCGTATGAGTGTGTGCGGTATGCTACTCGAGGGAGCTGAGAACCCCTTCCATCCTAGGGCAGCACACCCCTGCCCTCTCTGTCTCTGCCTGCCTCTTACTTGCTCCTCTGCCTCGGGTTCCCTGCCCACCCCCAATACTGCCCCCCCACCCCTACCCCCCACCCCGCGCCAGCTCCCTCCTGCCCTGGTGTATGCAGCAGCATTCTTTTGTAAACTCAGCCTGGACATGGTTTCTATGGTGTTTTGATAAAAACTGGAATTCAGATTATAATTGCAGGGGTGGGGAGGGGGGACTTGGGGAGGGGAGCTTCGCAGACACAGGAAGCTTGGCATTCTTTCTTCTTTCAAACGTGTTTAGACCGTAGGATTCGCTCCCAAGCCCTGCCCTGTTGCCTAGCAATGGTGATGGAGCTGGCAGCCTCCTCCTCTGTCCAGGGCGCAGAATGAGAGACACACTCACATGATCAGAGCAGGGAGGGGCTTTGCTAAGATCCTAGATTCGGGGGGGGGGGGGCGCTGTCAAGGCTGCATCTGGTTGTCCCTGAGTCTCACTTTTGTGACCAGCCTGGGGTTCCATTAGTATTTCATTCCTTTGGTGTTCCTGTCTGTATGTCTGTTGCCAGCCAGTTCCCCATGCCCACGAGAGGGAAGAACTTCTTTGTAAGATGTGGAAGCCTCACACCTTCATCAGAAAGGAGAGGGAGTCAGCCCAAGGAAGCCAGGCAGGATCAATGAATGAGTGAATGAGTGAGTGAGTGAGTGAGTGAATGAGTGAGTGAGTGAGTGAGTGAATGAGTGAATGAGTGAGTGAGTGAGTGAATGAGTGAGTGAGTGAGTGAATGAGTGAGTGAGTGAATGAGAGGCTGGGGAGGATGTGGTGACTCTTGGATTTCAGGAAGAATCCTGCTGGAGCCGTCATTAGGAGGTTAGGAGTGCAGATTCTTAGGTCTGAGTTTCTGGTTCCGCAGGGCAAGGCAGGGCTGGGAGGGTGAGGCCAGTAGACTTACATGCTTCTGAGTTCATGAGATCCACTGAGATTCCAGGAGAGAAAGCACTCCTGGAAGCCATCTTAGCACCTTTCTCCATGTGTGCCCCGCCCTGATGGCCTGGGCAGGGCTGGAGTAGAAGGAGGCAGACAAGGGTATATATACCTCAGTCCAAAAGCGTCTAAGTGATTTCAAAGCCAGGGGCCCTGGGTCTTCAGTTTATTTAAAGTGTGTGTGTACATACACATGCATGCCTACACCTACCCACGCCATCCAATATTTAAGCAAGCAGATACAATTCTCTTCTGTGTCTTCAGGTCTCGTCATACCACTGGTCTCCCACCCTGCTTGACCTGGGAAGAAGGTCTCTCCTCAGTGAGTTTCCTCTCTCCTCAATGAGCAGGATGATGGAGGGAGCTGGGCTGGTGAACCTCTGTGGCAGAGAACACTGTGTGTGATAATGTGCTAACTAGATTTATGTCAACTTGACACAAACTGTAGTCATCTGAGAGGAGGGAACCTGGATTGAGAAAACGCCTCTGTAAGACTGGCCTGTGGCCAGCTTGTTGATCATTTTCTTAATTACTGATTGATGGGGAGGATCCAGCCTATGGTGGGTAGGCCATCCCTCGGATGGAAATCCTGGATTCTACAAGAAAGCAGGCTGAGCAAACCATGAGGAGCAAACCAGTCAGCAGCACTCCTCCAAGGCCTCAGCATCAGCTCCTGCCTGCTTGAGTTCCTGCCCTCATGCTTGTAATGAACTGTTTCATGGAGCTATGAGTGAAAAACCCTTCCCTCCCCAAGATCTTTTGGTCATAGTGCTCATCACAGCAGTGGTAACCTAACTAAAACTCTCTGCCTTATAATCCCAAGGCAGAGAGAGAATCTAGGCGGGCTGGTGATAGTGCAGCTCAGGCTGGAGGGTCCAAAGGGTCAGGTGGTTGGGGAGTCAGCTTTACAGGCGGGCAGGAGGGTGTCAGCTTCTGAGGCTATGGGAAGGGGTCCTGCTGGCTTTGAGTCTCCTTTACTGTCCTGGAGGTAAGACGGGGAAGTGTTTATGGTCAACATCATCATCAACACCATCATGTTGTCCTCTCTGGTACCTGTCTACTGTGAGTACAGCCCTGCTCAGATTGCACCACTTGAATGAAAGGAGCATTGCTCCTTCTTCATTCTGGATATAGACTTCATAGCATTGAGGAAAATTATATCGTCTAAAATTCCAAAATTTTGTTTTTTAATGTTTAATCGGAGTTTTAAAACAGCCGTCATTCAACTGCCTGTGGTGCCGTGTCTACTGAGAACAAGTGTGAAGCCTGGCAGCAGGTGTGAAGTCTGGCAGCAGGTGTGAATAAGTGTGAACCCTGGCAGCAAGTGTGAACAGGTGTGAAGCCTGGCAGCAGGTGTGAACAAGTGTGAAGCTGCCAGCAGGTGGTGAAGCCTGGCAGCAAGTGTGAGTAGGTATGAAGCCGGCAGCAGGTGGTGAAGCCTGGCAGTAGGTGATGAAGCCTGGCAGCAGGTGTGAACAAGTGTGAACCCTGGCAGCAAAAGTATGTGTGAGGGACAAAGTGGAGGACAGGGAGGTAAACAGGAACCCTTCAGTCTTAAGAAGACATGACCCCTACCATGGCTTATGTTTACCAGCTGTGCCTGCCTGAATGAACAGATATGTGAATGGATGTATAATGGAAAGGCTCAAACTGGATATACACAGCTTCCTTTATTCTTTATTGAGAGATATGAGGAGGTGTGGAGGGTGGGTGGCATTCTGACAGATGTTTGGGGCACATGACCTGCTTCCACATCACGAATGGACTCATGAGACTCTAGGCCAGGATGCTCAGGACAGCCTCCAGAGCTATTTTCATCTTCACTTGGCCCAGAGCATAGGCTACCTAGCCAGGGTCACAGGTGCACCTGGTGGTGCATGGATGTATGTGCCTAATTACATCAAGCTGCTACAGACTACAGCAGAGACTTCTGGTGACAGCCCGGACCACCCCTATAAGGAGGCCACTGCATTTCTAGGAATCATGTAATAGGGCACTGGCTCTACCCAGCCTCAGGTATCTCCCTTCTGCTTACTCCAGGCTGAGTTCTTCAAGACAGTCCCAGCGAGCCAAGATGAGGAAATCAAGGTTCAGAAGAATGGTTTCCCCAAGGTCTAGAAACCCAGGTAGTGTCCTTGGGCTGGGCTGCCTGGCTTGAGTCTAAGTAGAAACTCATGACTAACCACTGGCCTGTGACCCACTCACTGGGCAAGGTGGCTACACAGGGCTGTGAGGGGCTCCCATGCAGACAGGTCTTAGAAGGAGAGGCCTCCCTCTTGTGTGATCACATCTTCCTGATGTCAGCCATGACCCTGATTCACCCAGGTCCCACCCCCGTTTTTTTTTTTTTGTTTGTTTGTTTTGTTTTGTTTTTTGTTTTTTTTTTTCCGAGACAGGGTTTCTCTGTGTAGCCCTGGCTGTCCTGGAACTCACTCTGTAGACCAGGGTGGCCTCGAACTCAGAACTCCACCTGTCTCTGCCTCCCAAATGCTGGGATTAAAGGCATGCGCCACCACTGCCAGGCCATAAGAGCTTTCTCAGGTCCCACCTTGATGACCTGAGGGGTCATGTCACTAACAGTGGTGTTTTGTGAGGTTCAAGTACTTGAACACCCTCCCCATTATCTCTGGGTGACCACAGATACTCTGACTTTTAACCCATTGTTTTATAGTTCAGAGGGAGCAGAGGCTAGCCCCGGGCCGCGACTGAGCCTCCCATGTCCCATGGCAATGCCATTCTCACAAAGTAGCTGCTCATCCAATCATTTCTCTTCCAGACAATAGGGCCAGGGCTCTTTTGCAGAAGGCTGAACTTCACCCTTCTGCTACTTCTATCCTGCTGGTCCATGGCATCCTGGGACTGTCTCCAAGTGCTCAGCCAGCCTTGTTGGCTGGAGGCTAGATGGTCCTGTCTTGTTTGGAGACAGCTCCCAGAGATGAAGGGTGCCTGCTTTTCCAGGCGCCTAGAACCTGGGCGGCTGCTTGGCAGCTGGTAACAAATTGACATACGCTTCAGTCCGGGGCTGCTGGCCAGCTGGATGCTTGGCTTCCCCTTACCTGTAGAGTCTCAGACACTGGCATCTTGCTGAGGACCTGGCTCAGTGCCCCTTCTCAGGAGTCCCAGCCTGAAGCCAGCTGCTGCCAGACCTTAGTCTATACAGCTGTATATGAGATGCAGAACCGCGCATGTCCCCAGCAAAGCCACCTGGACAGGGGAGGCTGGGCCCCACGTATCTGCCATCCTTCTGCAGATCCAAGAGTTCAGGCCCCAGTGCAGATATGCCTCCCTGTAAAGCCACTTGAAGCTTGTCCTGGGTGATTCCAGGCCAGCCCTTTTGTCCTTCCTGAGCATGTGGGAACTGGGGTCTTTTTAGTGGGCCATAGCTGTCCAGGCAGGGCATGGATTCCCTCACCTTTCAGCTGTGGGCCCTGGGCCTTTTTTTTTTTTTTTTTTTAAACTTTGAAATCTTTCGTTGTTTTATTTTTTTTTCTTTTATGGCCCTGGGCCTTAAACAGAATTTTGGGGGCTTCTCTGGACCACCTGGGAGGGGCAGTGTGCCAGCCTGCCAAGGAAGAGAGCCATGATTTTCTGCTGGACCAGGGCAGGAGTAGAGGTATAAGGGGCTGAGATGGAGCTTACACCTCTGAGCCCAAGTCCAGCTTCAGACACTGTCTTGCACGGCCAGTGCAGTTACAAGGTGATGTTATGATTACAACAGCTCATCTGTCCTGAGTCCAGGCCCAGTGTGGTGCTGTCATTTCTTCCTTCTAAAACATCCATTAGTCTGGGAACAAAGGAGAATGTCCTTGGTGAGTGCTAATTTCTTCGAGTTAAAGGCCTTTTGCAGGCCGGGAGAGAAACAGCCTCTATTCTGTTTTTTAAGGTGGAGGTAGGAGAGGGATAAGAGGTCAAGAAGAAAGGACTGGGGAGGGGGGACCAGAGGAAGGAAAGAAAGAGAAACTGGGAAGAAAGAAGCCTCACCGAGGGTGCTCCAGCCTCACCTGCATGGTTTAGACTGGCCACTACTTAACCCTTGGGAGCTTTGGGGGTTGGGGGTGGGGCTGCTGCCCTTGTGCACAGGCTGAGGCCTCCTCTTAACCTCCTCAAGGCCTAGTACAGGGTCTCCCGGGTGGCGCTGGTGGAAAAAGCATGGTTGCTGGACATGCTGTTCGGCTTCCTGGAGAATGTTGGCCTCTTCTTTCGGCGGTGGCGCCACCCAGGACAGAGGCAGGCCAGCGTGGACAGGAAGACCTGGCGGAAGTTGGCGGACACCAGGTTGTAGAGGATGGGATTGATAGCAGAGCTGACGTAGAAGAGAGCGTTGGTCAACATGTAGAAATAGTGGTAGAAGTCAAAGAGGAACCTGGTGAGGGAGGGGAGGGCGTTTAGACTCCAGTGGCCCTCACCAGGCATGCACAGGGACTAGGCGTGCGCAGGGACCAGGCATGCGCAGTGCAGCAGCTTGGGGGTGCCAAAGCATCCCTAACGCCTTTTTCCTAGGGTATCTAGAGGATCTGGCTTTGCCCACAGCCTCAGTTGGGCATGCCCTCTCTCTCTCTCTCTCTCAGCAGCCTATCTTGATTGTCTACACAGAGTCCTGTTCTCAGTGTCTTAAGGCTTCAGGGCCCACTAATCCCAAACCATACAAGAACGGAAACCACTAAGGTTCCTGATGTCTGTGCTTGTTCTATCTATTCCGGATGACCTAACTCCCATCCCCAGGCATCCCTGACCTTCCCAAACCTTCACTTAGGGCTGCTCCTCTGCTCTTTAATATCACCATGTCAGCAGCAGCTATGTCTTGTCCGTTGGTGCCTGACGGTGATGTTTCTCACATGCCAGGGAGCCCTGCTCTACTACAGAAATGGCTCACAGAGTAGGTTCACTAGCCGGCTGGCGCTCAGGACTGCTCTCACCATAAGCTGACTCATTCGTGCAAACAAGGTTCAAGCAGATTGCCTGGGAGCCTGAGTCATGCTTAGCAGAGGGGCTTTATGACCAGTCTTGTCAAGAACCTGGACACGGAGTGTCCTACAATTTACCCAGTTGACAACCTTCACAAATGGCTTGAAGCTGGAGGTTGAAATTAGTCTCTTTGTCTTTTCCCTTTGTGTGACAAGTCACAGCTCCTCCTGTGACTCTGTTGAGCCTTCCTTTTCTGACCTAGAGTAGCTATGACCAAAAGAACCTTCAGCTCTAACACAAATGTCTCAGGCGTGACTTTGAGGGTCTGCTGCCTGCTCTGACCTCTTGGCTATAATTATCCTCCCTGGAGCCACAGTCTCAGAGCAGCCCGCCCCTCATTCCAGACAGGCTTGTGGATTGTGTGGCTCTCGGTAGCCCTGCCCCTGTCTGCTAGAATTCAAGTACTCACGTGGTCCACTGTTCATCGGAGATATAGCAGAACATGAGGCGCCGCACGTGGTAGGGTAACCAGCAGACCACAAAGGCGATAACCACAGCACCTGCAAGACAGTCACTGCCTCAGAAACATGGAGAGAGCCACAGGAGACAAAGATGGTATCCTGAGGTCATGGGCCATTTTCTTTTCTTTTGTAGTAAAACATAGCGACAAACAACAAACCACCCGGTGAACAGCGTGTGTCTGTAACCCAGTGTTAGGAGACTGCAGGCTGATGCAGAGGCTTGTGCTCTGATGCCTAGAGCTCACAGGCAAGCGATCACAGCTGAATCAGTCAGTTCCAGTGTGAGAGACACATCTCAAAAAAGGAGGTGAAGAGCGAAAAGAAGATACCTGCTGTTGACCTCTGGCCTCCACACACATGTGCACACACACGTGAATACACAAAGCAAATACACACAAAACAACCTAACAACAAATGCAACAATGTTGCATGCTGCAGCCATTGGGACAAAAAGCAATTCCAAAAAGAAAAAAAGAAAGCACCGCGTGATTCACTACCCCCTTTTCTGGAAATCGACCTGGAAGAATTAAAAAACAGAAATTGAAAAGAATACATGCACTCCACTTTACAATAGTACCTTTCCTAGGCAATCACAGAGGTGGAAGAGACCTGGAAGCCTGTGGACAGACAGGTGGATCTGTTGCCACACTAGTCTGTGATCATGTGGTCGGTCCACACAATAGGAACTTGGACTAGTGAGAACTGTGCAGTGGAGTATCATTCAGCATTAAATAGGCAGGAGATTCTAGTACATGCTCTAACAGGTACAAACTTGGAAGATGTTTTCTATAATGGACACACTGGCCACCAAATCTTGTATGATTCTGTTTATACAGAGTCAGACTCATAGGATGGGCTACAGGATGGGTAGAGAGTCGTGTACATAGATAGTGGGCTTCAATTACTGCTTAGCAGTGTGAATTGCTTAGTGTCCCAGAACTGCACATATGACAACGATTATGGCAGAATGTTTTATGCTATGCATTTTTGGTACAAAATTAAAAAACCAAAAATGCACTTGGGAACGTTCCCTCCAAGCAGAGCATGCAGGACCCAGAGGCAGCTCAGTAACTGATCTTCAAGATGGCCTTGCATTTGGCTTGACATTGATTCAGTCATATGGGGCTAGCTTTGGCTCATTGGCCTCAGTTCCCTTAACTATGCAATGTGAGTCTTCAAGGTTTTCAATTTTGTTCCATTGAGGGTGCAGACCCCCAAAGTTACTGGAAACAGAACTGGGTACCTTGGGGTCCTGGAGGGTACCTAGTGGTTTTATTCCTTTCAGCTCTACTGCTCGCCCTGGGTGAATCTTCCAGGGCTGGAGGTGAATTGGCAATGTAAGATTTCAGAACAGTGATAGCATGATGGTGCAAGCGGACATTCAGTCAGAATGGGTGGGTCCGGGATACTGGGTAGACTCTTGCCAGCCAGTCACTCATTGATGATGGGCAGGCAGATTGACTGCAACCTAAAGGCCAGGAAGGAGCAGGGCTGATTGCAGGCTTCTGGTGGGCAGTGACAGGCTGGGCATTTGAGTTGTAGAGCTGAGCAAGCCCAGCTTGGTCCTATGGAGGATATGTGGAAGCAACTATGGGGGTGCCTGCCTGTCTCAGGCAACACCAGGCAGCAAGGCTGAGATGAGCCACTGAGGCTGGAATGAATCACCAACCGAGGGTGCTGAGACAGAATCATTTGAAGCCTGTAGGGAAGACCCCCAGGTCCCCAGAGAACCCCCAGAACAGGTGCTCTGAAGGACACCGATTTAGACATCTCTGCTCCCTCTTTTTTGCCTTCCTTCTGGGCAGTTCACCTGTGGCCTTCACAGTCCTATGGCACAGAGTTCTAGCTTCCCCTCCTTCCACCAAGACCCTGTCCTACTCTACTGCAGCCACTGTGGAGGAGGGCTAGGATGGAGGAGGCTGTGGCCAGTAGTGATTTAGTCACCATGACAGGAGAGCCTTGAAGGAGCCATGGCCAAGGACACATTTGCAGAGGGGGAATCTCCAGGGCCCTTTTGGGTTTCTCAGCCAAGAGGGTTGACAGGTACCCCAGAAACATCGCTGTTGGACAGCGATGAGCAAGGGCCACTTGAGCATGTCTATATACTCTGGCCCACCTACACTGCAGCCCTGCCTTGCAGAGACTTGGTGGAGAACCACTTTTTCTGTCAGGCTATGCCGAGTTCATCCTAGTTGGGACAACCTTGAAGGTTAGCAGTCACCAGGAAGTGTGAATCTGGGGTCTTACTAAGATAGTCACTACAAGGACTATTCCAAGGTGCTTGCTCTTGCCTTCAGCTTGCCAGCCTCAGTTTCCTCTTTTGTGTAATATGAACCCCTAGGGTCTTCAGTTTTCATCACACTGTCAAATTTGCTAGAAGTGGATCTGTGCTATCTTGGGTCTCTAAGGGGTTTCCAGTGGCTGTCTCTAAGTCCTCCAAAGTACTCTCACAGTATCACCAGCCTGGGCTGACATGAGACAGCAACAATGACTAGGCCTGGCACAAAGAATGTCAGCAGGTCACCCTTCCTACATGATATTTCTTGCTTGGGACAGAAAGGGTCAGCTTATTCTCTCTCTCTCCTCTCTCTCTCTCTCTCTCTCTCTCTCTCTCTCTCTGTTACTGACATAGCTAGGTAAGGCCCACAAAAGGCTATAAGGCAACTCGGTAAGACAGAAAGGCATGCCCTCTATAGGGTGGGCCTGGGCCTTTTTACGGTTGACAGATGCCCTGACTCAGATGTGTCCTAGCAGGTGGCACTGACCACTGATAGCCCCAGACACAGCTCTGCTTGAGGTCTTGAGTGCTCCTCTCTACCTTCAGCCTCAACCTCTTCCTGGGACCAGGACAGGCTGTACCAGCCACTCTTCTAGTTATTCTGAGAAACACTAGATTAATGGGGAAGATGGGGTGGTCGCTCTGGGGTCCAGCAATGTCCTTGGGAGGAGGTGTTTGAGAATGAACGCTTTTCACGGTTGCCACCTTTGGGTATAGATGAGGACATCTGTGAGGAAGGCCACCTAAACCCACTCAGGTCTTGTGTTAGCCACTCTGGGCTCTGGGAGCTGGTCTGGGGGTACTTCTTACTGTCACATGGTTTGCCCTGAGATTGCACCTGGAGCTGCTGGGAAGCAAACCTGAAAGGGGGAGGACCAGGAAGGAGCCACAGTCACAGAAAAAAGTGCAAGACATGGGTCTGGAGGATAAAAAGACTTCTGTCCTGAGTCTTTCCCATCCATCACCCCCGATGAATGGTTCCCAAGGATTCAGGCCTGATCCTCAGCATTGTCGCTGTGAACTCTTTGTTATGCCTTCTGCCTGCAGGCCTGTTACCAGGACCTTCTAGTCCCTAATAGTTAGATGTTGCTTCCACTCCATGGAGGTCCCCAGCTGCCAGGACTGGTCATGTGACTTTGTTTATGCGTGTGCCTGGGGTATACTTGCTTCCTTGATGGATCCTTGGTTTACAAGGAAGCTTACCCATGTCTGTTAGTGAGGCTTCAAGCTCAGCGTTGGCACCCGGCCTCTGGTTGGTTAAGTGAAGATGTGGAGCCTAACAAAGAGGACAGAGCACTGATGCTGAGCTTGGGCCCACGTTCCATCCCATGTCTTTACGCTCAGCTCTGGGTTGAGCCCCCACAGCACTGTCTGCTCCCCCGGAGTCTGCGGTTACTTACGTAAGACGAGGACTCCATGGCGCAGGGCCTGGACACGGCCTGGCTCGATGGACATGTTGAACGTGCTGTGCTCTAAATTGTAGTGGGTGCCTGCAGTGCACACGCTGCGGCCCTGCTCAGTGGCCTGGTGCACCATGACGGTCAGTTTGTTGGCAATCACGGTGTTTAGGACGGAGATGACCAGCATGGGAAACAGGAAGGACATGAAGGTGTTAACCTGCAGAGAGCAAGAGGCACCCGTCAGACACAGACGTTTACCCACTAGAGTCGGGCACCGTCATCATGTTTGTTCACCAGATTGGGCCCTCCTTGGAACTCCTCCTCAAGCTCAACTCTCAGCCTGCACCACACTCTACTCCAACAATGTGCTTTGAAGAGATCAGCTTGGCCTCTGCTACCTGGGACTCGGAAAATACCCTAAGTGTTCTGACAAAGGTTCAGGCTCTGAGGCCTTGGTCTGAGAATATCATGTCTAGGACTCTAGACGTCAGCATGGCCTGTCCAGTGAGATCGAACCCTTGGCTCCCACTCTGCATGCAAACGGTTCACACTGAGGCTTCGTACAATCTCTCACCCACATGGTGCCTCTCAGAGTGAGCTCTGGGGACAGCTAGCCCTACACATCAGCCCAGGCCTCTACATACACTCTACATTTGGGAAAACTGAATTTCTGAGGTTCTTGTGGCCAGTAACTCAGAAATGGCAAGACATGGATTTGTTTCCTGGCCTGTATGAGTTCAGCCCAGCTTTTTCAGCCATGTCCAGCTGACCCTCACCTTCAGGAGGTTTCTTGGAGAAAAAAAAAATTACACAAATGTACATATGTATAGTTGAAGCACATGGAGAACATGGCCAACATAAAGCTCCTGACTTGTTTGAGGACAGCCATGACCAGATGCTGGGAATGAGGAGAGTGGGGATCTAGGGCGCTGGAGTTGGCTTGGACTCCCCAAGCCTCTTTCGGACTTAGCTGAAGCACCTGTGAAGGCCTTTCCCCCACTCCCAGGTATCGACAGACCGTCCCTGGGAAGGCCTGGGAAAGAGGCCATTTGTACAAATCTCTGCTCAACAGGCAAGGTACACACCTCTCCAGAGAAGGTCAGCACCATCTCCCTCTTGGGTCCTTTACACCCTCACCAAGCCGCATTCCCTCTGACCTTGAGAATAGAGGGCCTGCTCCATCTTTTCCCAGGGGGTCAGGAGCCAGAGCTGTTCCTGCCATGCTCTTAGCTCACTCATTGGAAGCCCATGGAGGGCAAGCAAGAAGTCCTCTGTCTGCTCTGAGCCCAGCTGTGCTCCATCCCAGGAGATATACTAATTTGATTCCTGGTGAGTCACAGTGGAATTAAACACACTGGATATATCCAACACGGATTTAAATGTCAAAACATTTAAAATACCACACCTCGATGAACACAGGCAGCAGACAGCTACTTCTAGGACTGGCCAGAGCTGGAGCAAAGCAGCAAGATGGAGGTGCTGCTCAGATCCTCAGTGGCCAGTCATTGCTCCTAAACCTGAGGTTCCCAGGCTCACCCCTTTTCTGAACCTCACCAGGTGTGGCCCTAGCCTCCAAGCTGTCTGCTTCCAACTTGCATGGGCATGGCAGCCCTGGCCATACAGGATAACCTGAGAAACATTTGTCACCTCTGAGCTTGAGGATTATGCTGAGTTCACAGTGGGATGTGTCAGTGCTATCCCACATAGCTGGAAGCACCCACAGTATCCTTTATTGTGCTATCCAAACCAGCCCCAGGTGTCCTGGGGGACATGTAGGCAACTGACCCCAGATCACCCTGATTTGTTACACTGAGCAATGGGGAGGGAGGGTCATGACCAAGAACAGGAAAACAAGAGGGGGCAGCCCTGATAATAACCTGTGGTGGGAAGGCCTGTCTTGACACAGCTAGGATGCATGCCTACTGGGGAGAGAAGCCAGACTCAGCATTGTTGGTCTTAGGGAGGGACAGCACATACTACACAGTGTCTCTGTCTCTCCCTCCCCTTCTGTGTGTCTGTCTCTCCTGGTATCTCTGTCTTTGTTTTTTCTCCTGTTTTAGACATATGCACCAACTCCCATGGGTGACAGGACCTAAGACCAGTTACGTGTCGGGATACTCTGGGCCACTAGCTTACTGATCATGCTTACAAAGCTGGATTGGGGTGCTGAGGAGGATGGTGGACCCCAAGACCATGCCAGTTTTTGGAGTTATTGCCTTCTGTTCCACCCTGACTGCTACTGTTCCTCTCAGTGTTGGAAATTGCCAAGCACGAGGAAGGCACTCCAGAAAGGGTCGGGATGCATGGGGTTGGTTGGGGGCTGGAGGGTGGGGTATAGACTTGAACCTTAGACAAGAGTCTTATATCCTTGGGTGGCTGTGACTTCAAGCAGATCCTAGGGAGACTCCACATCTCAATGAGAAAACCTTAGAGTGGCCGTAGGGTGTCCCCACCATTGGGTGCCTTCCTTAGTACCCAGAATACCATCAGAGTGGGCAAAAGAAGCAAGCTGAGATTTCTTGTCAGGAAGCAGGGATGACACCTATGAGGGACAGGGGTAGTTCAGCCACTGCCCTCCATAAATCTATATTTGTGTAGAGAAGGAAGGAAGGCAGAATGGAGGGTTTGATTAGAAAAGATACAGCGGTCAGGGATGGTGGGTTCAAGCTTGCACACAAATGGTGTAGGGGGAGATATATAGCCTGTGTGTCAACAGATGCGGGTGCATGTGCTGGTGGAGTATACTGCCCCACCCCCAAGTCACTAAGAGATGGCCTTGGCTACAGATCCCTGCACTGCAGCTCTGACCCTCATTTGCATTTCTCCTGCAGAACAATACTGGGGCCTCTCTCGCCCCCTAGTTAAGCCCATTGTGTTTAGATAAAAAGCTGAATTCATTCACTCCTGCCAGCAGCCAGCAAAGAATGGGAAGATGCTGAAGAGGCTGCAAAAAACAACAATAAAGAAGAAGTCCCTGTGTGAGCTTTTGGACAAGCCTGGGTTAGCCTGGCAGAAGGCTGTCTCTTATAAGGGTGGCTGATGAGCCCCAGCCAGAACAGGTTCGGCAATGGGCTAGCTTTAGACAGTTACAGACAGAAGACCAGCAGGTTCCTGTGTCCTCACATTTTCTGACCAACCTTCTCTACTTCTGCTGAAATCAGGGATGGGTAGGTAGCATAATTCACGACAGAAATGCTTGATATCAAAGGTTTCCAGTACAGCTTTGTTTGAAATAACAAAACTAGAATGAACTTGAATGCCTACCACTGAGGCGACTGGTCAGTCCCCATGCATCTGTTCCTGGGGCACTGGTTGATACTGGGTGCTCCAAGATAACAGTTTATGGAGAATATATCCAAGGGGCTAAAGGGAAGCAGGTGTGTGTGGCTCCCCAAGTTCCTCTAAGGCCCAGCTTGGCTCTGAACAAAACCTGACCAACCTGTACAGGGGCTGGCAGTGCACACTTCAGGTTCTCCCTTTGAACTGAGATAACAGTCTCACCACACAGATTCTGTCTAGTGCCCTGCTGCATATGCTCAGGTGTGAACAAGAGCCCCCATGTCACACCAAAGCCTGGAGTTATCCCCAGATGTGGGAATGTTAGGGACAATTCTCATCTCACAGGTGGGCTGTTGGGGTCCAGAACACAAAGGGGGGGGGTCTCTTAAAGTGACACAGCCCAGAATCTCACCAGAGAGTGACTACACTGCATTCGTCCTCAGGACAGGATTGTGGAAAAGACAAAGAAGCCGTCATCTAAAAGCCCCCACAGGATGCTTGAGTCGAGGATTCTATTCAACAGGGAGAAGAGGGCTAAAGGTATATAAAAAAATTGTTGGGGCAACTTTTTCTGGAATGTCCCAAAGAGAGGCAGGTCCAGGATGCCACGTTGTCCCTGTCTCCACTTGGATTCCTGTCACACTTGCTAGGGGTCTGAGAGTGGCGGCTTTGGCCCCTGACAAGCTCCAGGCATACCAGGACTAGAAACTGAAGCTTCCTGATTTTCCACTTAGAAGGGCTCTGGAGAAAACATGACTCGTAGAAACTGGACTCCGGCCAGATGAAGTATAGATTCTTCGTTTTCATGAGTGAGCATATGAACGTACCCTTCCACTTCCCAGGAGGCACCTCTTGGGTCAGCTCCTGTTCACTTCCTTAATTTGCCTCCACTCTGCTATGGGTCCCTGTCTTTCTTTTTTGGCTCTTCTGATTATTGGAAGAGCGTGGACCTCAGACAGAGTTCAAACGGCAGGTTTGTTGGGTGGTTCTCAAGATCCAGATGGAAAGACAGCACCACAGACAGCTAGCTATACCAAGAGGGCTGTGACCAGAGTGTAGCCAGGACCCCTGCTGCCTTCTGCTCCCAAGAGATGGCACATCTGACTCCTCATCTCTGTGTCCCGGCCACCTACAATGTGAGAGCCAGACTCTTCCCTTCTGTTGTCCAGAGGTGCAGAGGCTGCCATGTGATTGGGAAATTGGCGACAGAAAACCCTGAACATCTACATCCTGCCAGTGCCTGGATGTGTAGCAGGCTTGGCACCAGTTTGGCTGTCAGGAGACCACAGACTCAGCCTGGAGGCCTCAATCGGATTACGGAAATGGCCTTCTTAACAGCTCTGCCCTTGTCCACCTGTGCCAGGCCCTAAGTACCTGGAGAAAGCTTAGCACAGCAGGGTGGGTGCAGGGCCTGGCCTTGGTCCAGAACCCTCAGCACAGCTGGTGATGTGGGGCTTTTTTTACTGGGTGGAGGGCAGAAACAGGTGACAAGGTGCTTCAATGTTTCTAGCCTCTCTCAAAGTTAGCCCCAAACCATCTGGGTAGGGGAGTAAGTCTTCAGGGCAGGGAAGGGGCAGGGAGGACCGAAGTCTGTCTGCCACGCCCTCAAATATATGTCAGCCAAAAAGCCTATTAGAATGCTTAAATCTGTGGGACATCTGCTGAGCAGCAGCAAGTGACTTCAAAATCCCCAGCAATTTCAGTGGCAGTACAGTGGAGAGTGGGTGGGCTGGGTACAGCTGGGCCCACACCCCACCTCTGTACCCAACAGGGGCAGAGCAGGAAAGAGCCTAGCTTGTACCTAAGGCTCACTTTATACTGCAGTCAGAAAGGCAGTGCTGGCTGAACAGATTCCATGGCTGTGTCCACACCAGGCTAGGACAGTAGCCTTTCCTCTCAGGGGCAAGAGTGTCCTGAACAGTAGCCCCCACTTGCAAAGATGCATCTGGTGTATGTCTCTACTTCAAAAACCCATGCCGATTCAATCAGGTTTGCCAATATGCCTTTGTTTGCATTTCCTTAAGATGCAGGGCGCTAATCTGACACTGAAGGATTAAACATTGGGCCAAATGCTCAGCATAGTGCATTTGGAGCCCTTGACAGAGATTGAGCCCTCCAAGAAAGCTCTCTGTTCCATGCCAAGAAAGCCTGGGACTCATGGACATTTAGCTTCGTATTTCCAGTGACCATGAAAAGCCCTCAGCTGGGCTTGGGAGCAAGGCTTTGCAAGCCTGGGACAAGGTTGGCTGCTGGGGCTCAGTGGTTGTAAGCAGGATACACATGCATCTCAGAGTGTACGTTGAGTGTGGGCTGTACAGGACACCCGTTACAGCGGAATCTTCAGCCCCACAATTTGCTGTGTGCTTTCTTGCCATGTAATTGTGTGGGTAGTGCAGCGAATATCCTGCCTGTTCCTCCCAATTTGTAATTACCACCTATTGCCAAAGCTGGCCACTGCACTTCCCCATGGACATCTGGCTCTTCAACATCGGCGTCTCAATGGGATTAGTGCTGTGTCCCTGCTCCGTAAATCTGATTATAGTGAACACAGAAGGGCGTGTCCTCACCCACAGGAAGAGGATTTAGAGATGGCTAGTGTGAGGGAAGGCTCTGGTAGAGGTCTTCCATTCCCTACCACAGAGCCTCAGGCGTGATGGAGGACTCATAGCTTGTACAAATCCAGGCTCTGGCCTCTTCCTGGGTGACCAGGCTCTGGGCCCCACCTCTGGCTAGGGGACACTGCCTCGAGCCAGCTTCCTGTTGGATAGGACTGTGGGATGTCTGACAGTAGGAAGAAGTAAACCCTCTGAAATGGCAGCAGAGGGCCAGAGAGACAGATTGGCCATGAAAGTGCTTGCTTTTTAAACCCCCATTCATTTAAAAATTCAGGCATAGAGATGTAAGCCTGTAATCCCAACACTGGGGAGGCTGATGGAGACTCACTGGCCATCCATCTGGCCAACTGGTAAGCTGTAGAGGCATTGAGAGGCCATGTCAAAACAAAATGTGATCAGTGATAGAGCAAGTCATCTGGCATCAACCATTAACACACACACACACACACACCTCACACTACATATATACACAAAAACCATACACACACACCATACACATGCCACACATATACACACATACCACACATACCAAACACCACACACATACACGTACACCACACCACACACACATACATACCACACACACACCACACATACAATATACATATACATACATACACATACAAACATACACACATACCACATATATATATATACATATACCACACACACAACATACACATATACACATACATCACGTATATACACAGACACAGACACACACACCATACACACATACACACACACCACACCACACATACACACACATGTATACACACATACCCACATACCACACCACACATACACACACACACACACACACCACGCACACATGCCACATACCACATACACACACATACACCATACCACATACCACACACACACACACACATACACACCACACCACACATAGACGCATAGACATACACATACAGGCACACACATGCACAGGTACGTGAACATTCATACACACACACACACACACACACACACACACTTGCACACACATACCATACACACATACACATCACAAATGCACACACACACCACACACATACACACAGGCACAAGCATGCACATGTATGTGAACATTCACACATACACACTAGTGTGCACACATGCACACACACATACACACACACACACCCCTGAGGATGGAATATAAGGAGACTAAACTGTAAACTGTGGCCCAGTGGGAAGGGGCTTAGGGGACAGGGCAAAGCACTTCTCTGTTAGGCGGTTCTGCTCCTCCCTCCCAGTCTGCAAGCCCCACCAGGTCCCATTACCTCATTAGTCCCATGTTCACTTGTCCTTTACACCCACATGGAGCTTTTCTTTACAATAACAAAGAGGCTTTTTTGTTTTATGAATGGC
Organism: Mastomys coucha; assembly: GCF_008632895.1. NCBI lineage: Eukaryota > Metazoa > Chordata > Mammalia > Rodentia > Muridae > Mastomys > Mastomys coucha. The sequence continues at coordinate 167,078,747 of NW_022196897.1, read as the reverse complement.
ACAGCGTGCAAATTCACACTCTTCAGAGTGGGAATCAGCGAGCCCTGGGTATAAGCTCTTTGATTTTCTCTCTAGATGGGGAAGGAGGGGGGGGGCGTGAAGGAGAAAGGAAAACCAGAATTGATCTTATCAAGTGACCCTGAACTCCTTCCTGTCTCACTCTGGGGTTGCCATCCCCCAAACCCCCATGCAGGAGAGGGTGGCACAGATCATCTTAAGCTGTCCTGCCCAGCCCATTCCCTTCATGATCCCTAGTGAGCTTTGAAGTCACAGACAGGCTGATCTACCCTCTGAGGACAGGGTGGACCTGGCATGCCATTGGCTATAGCTTGGACCTGGCATGCCATTGGCTATAGCTTCTTCTGCTCTGTCTGCTTCTAGGACAGGGTGGCCAGGAGAATGGTTCAGGGCTTACCACTGCCAGCCATGAGTCAACCTTCTGGGTCTCCCCTCCTCCAGGTTCACAGCTCTCCCACAGTCTCAGATTAGCTTGCCAGGCTTGATCTTCTGCCATAGACAGCAGAAAGAACTTTGGCCATTTTTAGCATTGACTGACCCCAGCTGTCAGGCGATTTCTGGTAACTGTTCCCAGCTGGGGGTAGGCTGTGTTGAAGGCTGCAGACCTGAGGCGGTACAACCTGGCTCTTTCTGGAAATTCCGTAACTTATGTATATGCCTGTCCATCTCTCCCCTGGGGCTACTTAAATATCCCTCCATCTTACATCCTCTGGCACCAGGTAAGGCATTGCATGTTCCAAGCTCCTTTATGTAAGGTCTCTTATCAAATACTGCATGTTTACAAGGTGTCCTACTTGCAGAAGTCGGAGGAACCAGGCAATGAGAGGGAGGAGCCTTGGTAGGAGACAGAAGTGAGTTCAAGACATTGTGAAGGATGGGTCTGTTTTCAGAGGGCTTTACACTTGTCTATGGGCTGGGATCCTTTGGGACAGGAGAGGTTGACAGGGCAGGAGCCTTGGCCTGTGAAACAGGAAACTGGCACAGTTGTGTGCATATTTGGGGTGCTCTGCCTACATGGTAGGCACAACCTGGAGCAGGAGTCAAGGATGGCAACCCACTTTAGGAACAGATGCAGGTAGAGAGGGATGAGGTCTGTGGCTAGACCCGGACGTGAGACCATGTGGGGTATCACCTGAAAGGAGGTCCCAGCTCTCAGGTGGGTTGCAGCACACTGACATTTCACCTGCTCTGCCGTGGTGCTGGGGTTGTGGAGTCCTGGATCTGCAAGCTCACAATATGGATCCTGTGCTGTGTCCAGCACTGGGCCCTGTCTGGCAGTGAGAAGCTCCCACAGTGACCATTGTGTTCACAATGCAAAGAAGCCTAACTGAGTTAAGAAGAGGCAGGCTATCACTAGCTCTAACCTGACAGTGGGAACCATTTGAATCCTGCCCTGAGTGAGGTCTGCTCTCTCCATCCTCCAACATCCTGGAGCAGGAGTCCACAGATGTCTTCAGTAAAGGGTCAGAGAGTGAGTGACTTTGCTTTGTGGACCAGATGGTCTCTGTCACAACTGCTCAGCTTGGCCACCAGAGCCCAAACTAGCCACAAACAACATGTTAATAAGCAGTAAGCTGTGTCTACACTGTCAATGATAGATCATTGTTGCAGCTTGCTGACTCCTGCCTGAAAGACTCAGGCTTATGGCCATGGAAGACACATTAGGTGCTGGTCATGTCACAGTCCATTTGAGAAAGATGGGGACCAACATGACCATTGGGACTGTGTTCCTATACCAGTGCTCAGTGTATAGAAAGAGCTTGAAGGAGCAAGAGGAGATATCAAAACACATGTTTGAGTGTGAGAAGCCAGAGCCCACCTACAGGCAGCAGAACACCATCTATCAGTGTGTTCTGTCCTCCCCACCATAATTGTTCATGGCTTCCAGTTCTAGGATGGCCAATGGGCTGGTGGCATGCATAGCTGAGGACCTGCTCTATTCCTAGGGAATCTGAAGAGAAACCATCTCCTAGGCTCTTTTACTTCACACTCAAAGTTGTTTAAAACAGACCCAAGGATGGGTTATGCTTGGCAGAGGCAAGAACCCTTTCATGACTTAATCCAGCCTTCTGCCCAGCTGGCCACTGGCTGGTCCCATAGGCTCTGAAGGCAACACCCCTATATTTGTGCACACAGTGTAAAGAAAGGTGAGTTTACTCCAGTTACATGAATCTTCCCCAAATATGTCTCCATTGACACCCATGTCCCAAGCCTGATTCCTCTGGACACCTTCCACCTGACAACTGGAGCTTTATCCTGTTATAAATGTCCTGTAGAACCTATTCCCGGGACAAGTCCCTCCTTCTACAGGCACATGGCATCTTGATCCACATTCTGTTGAATGTCCTGAGCTGTCAGTCACCCTCACTGGGATGCCTTGTCAGGCACGTTCAAGGTGTACATGGAATGAGATTTGTTTCATTCCAGTCGTATTCAGAGTAAACCTTCTCCCTGCCTTCCTCCCGCCTGTCTCAGACAAGCAAGTAAGAGATAGAGGAGGGAAAGGAGAGGGGGAGGAGAAGAGAAGGGAGAAGGGAAGGAGGAGGGGGAAGGGAAAGTGGGGAGGAGGGGAAGAGAAGGGAGAAGGGAAGGAGGAGGGGGAAGGGAAAAGGGGGAAAGGAGAGGGGGAAAAGAGGGGTGAGGGGGAGAGGAGGAAGGAAGGTTCCTTGTCTCTGTTCGGTTGGAAGGTGGATGCTGCACCCACTGGGCAAGATCAGAGTCAGTGGTCTATTCTCCGTGCTGCTGCTGGGCTCTGTCATTGACCTGGATGCTAACTGCACCAGTAGGAAGCTTTGTTCCAGGCATTGGAATGCACCAGCTGCATCTAGCCATCCAGCCAGGCTCCTGCAGGATAGCATTCTCTGCCCTGCCAATCTTGTTCCTGCAGGCTAGATGAGTCTCCTTTGATGGATTTGAAATGGCCACTTGAAGGCACTCAGGCCTTGGTCTGTAAATTCTCCCGGACCATAGCAGCCACAGGAGAAAATCCACCTCAAGGCCAGGCTTAGTGTTGATGGCAAATTCTCGTGATTGAAATGGAGTCAAGGTCAGCTGTAGGTGGGAGGAAGAGCATCCACGCAGCCATTGCTCGGAGACTCGAGCGAGTCAGGTCCTTTATGCAGCTCTGTCCCCAGCCGGTGCTCTACACAGTGGGGGGATCTGGCTTGCTCAGTCACATCCGCATGATGATTCTGTGTTCTGGAGGCTGTACACATGAACAGGCTCTCAAGCACACATGGAAAGACTGTGGACAGAGAACAGATGCACATAGGTACACATACACAAACATGCTGCAGACACCAGGGTCTCATGGGTCCTGAGAGTCTCATCCCTCAAGGAGATGACTAAACTGTGATTGTGGAATCAAGGATGTGAGAGACCAGTCCTGGCTTCTCATTCATGCCAGACCCTTCCAGTGTCTCTCTGTTCAAAAACAAACAAACAAACACACACACACAATCCCTAGCTGTACGGGCTGAGAGAAACATTATGGTAGCTCTGAAAGTTCATTAAGGGAAGATCGGTGCCTCCAAGACTAAAGAACACATCTTCCTCTGGAGGGAACAGGCAATCCTGTTGGGCAGGTAAGCTGCCTGGCTAAGGGAACACCCCTCTGGAAGGCAGATTCACCCAAGGCTGTGCTGAAGAGATGGGAAGAATATCCAGCCCTTTAATGAAATATTGTACTTTTCCTTCCCAGAATTTCTGCTGTTGATGCAATGGCTACAGAACCATCATTGGGTCTGTTAGATCTGCCAGCCTTCCACCCAAGCCGGAAAGTTTAACTTCCCCTTCTTCCGTCTCTTTCCTTCAAATGCTGTCCAGGGCCTCCCAGTGCTTCCTGTGCTACTCAGGCTTCCTCATCCTTTCTCTGAAGCCACTTGGTTGCCATGTGGCTGCCTGCTTGCCAAACCTCCGCGCTTAAGTGAAAAAACTCCTCTACTTTGGAAAGCGGCCAAGGGTTATACCTTGCCTATCCTGGAGTTTTTCTTTTAAATGGTTATGAAAGTATCCTTAAACTTTTTAATCCATTCTTAAATTCTTTTACTGTTGAGACTAATAACCCCAAGATGAGACTCTCTCTCCCTTCCCCAGTAACATGATAGCTCTATCAGGACTTTCTAATGCTTCCAGTAATAAGAAGGAAAAGGGGGACAGGGGAAGGGAGGGTCCCAATCATCAGCCTGAGGATTAGGGCTGGGTTTGGACAAGTCAGTACACTGTGTAGGTCACACTGGGGCTTCTACAGAGCTCAGGGAACAAAGCATGTCTTCCTTCACACTCATTTCTTGAAGAGAGGGCTTCATCACAGGACCCAACCCTCAGGTTCCCCCAGAGACCTGGCAGCTTCTCTGTAAGCCCTGGTAGAGAAGAGCTTGCTTTTTGCTGCTGTTCATACTTGGGTGGAATGAGGCAAAGTGATCCTGTGGTACTGGGCCAAGGTAAGACTGTGTTCTCTGCTCCCTAGATGTCTAAGGGATGACTGTGTCCACGAGGCTTTCTCAGAGGCACCAGCAATCAGCAAGTTCTGGTTCAACTACATTGGCATGAACATGTATCTGTGTATACAGCTGTGTGTCTATGTCTGAGGGTGCGAATGTGTGTGTGTTTGTGTGTTTGTATGTGTGTGTGTGTGTGTTTGTGTTTAAGATGTGCTTGTGCCCATTTTGTATCATGTTTGCTTATACACACGTGTCTCTGGACATACATGTGTGTATGTGTAGTGTCTATGTATGGTTTCTGCTTCTGCTCCTATTTTGCTTCTGGCCTATCCAGCACTTGAAGACACAAAGGGGATGCCAAGTGTTGTAAGGTCCTGGGACCTGGAACCCCCACCATGATCCTGGGAAAGATGCAGGGTCCTGGGTCCATGCCCCTTTGGTAAAGGTTTTAGATTGTTCCCTGGGAGCTGTGTGGCATTGTCCAGATGCAGAGATTTTTCAGGTTGAGTCTGAGTCTCCAGTGGCTGGGCCTGACCTCTTTCCCATCATTTCCCAGCTCTTAGCCTTGGTTGCCCATCAGGAAACTCAGCACCAATGTAGGTTTCCTGTTGAGGTGGGAGAGGAAGTTTGCCTTACACCTTTCCATTGTGTTAAGGGAGAGGGGCCTTCCAGCTCTGGGCACCTAAAGGCAGCTCTCCCTTTGCCTCAGTTGGTGCTCCAAGCCTCCACAGGCCCCAGAACCTATCCCTGGCCAGTTACCGAAGGGATGAGATAGAGAGAGAACTTGCCACGGAGGCCACTGCAGTTTCCAGTCACCATGCAGTGGCTCTGCAGGATGAAGATCAGGAGATTGATTTGGGAAGCACCTGCCTGTAAGCAGGGCCTTGGTAAAGGAGTGAATGGATGGATACGGAATCCAGACCAAACCGCTGGGGAGAAAACCTCAGCTAGTGATGATCTTATGTCCTTCACCATGGGGCTTTGGATGAAGGTGTGAGGGCTGCTCTCCAGCACCAAGCCAACATCCCTTCTGATAAAGGATACCTCCGTGACCATCAATTACAAGTACCCTAACCATATATTATCTATCAGAAGCAGGGAACCTGCAGGGTGGAGGCTGTACCCCGTTATCCTTCAGGATGGGCATAGGGGAGAACCCCGAAAGGAGGAGTTAAGGAAGGTGTTCCCTGGCCTTAGATTGTTCCACTCTGAATCCTCCATCATATTTCAAAAGAAATCTCATCTTCCTTCCAATAACGACTTTGTCACAATGACATAATTGGTTCATTTGTTAGACTGAGTGTTTCCAGGGTGAACTCGGAGGATTTGTTGTTGTTGTACAGAAACAGTCCTACTCAAATGCCACTGGGCTTTGAGTCGAATAAAGCTTCATCCTCCCCTGCTGGGGTTCATCCTGGTTCCTCCCCTGCAATCACTGGAGTTTGGGGATTTGTGTAGTTGTGAATTGGGCTACCCAGGGTGCCGGGTCTGTTTGGCAGTCCTTGTGGGGACAGGGTGACCTTCCAGTGCAGCTTCCATCAGCATCTGCTGCTGCTGGGTCTTCAGGACCCGAGTAGGAATGGAGCCCCTGGTAGCCCGTCAGGGCCAGCACTGAGCAGCAAGGATTGGAGCTGGTCTTGGTCTTCTGGCTTTTATACTAAATTGTTCATGAGAGCAGACTGCTTGTTCTGAGTTATTGTCCTTCCCCAGGACTGACTGACTGTCAGATTTACTTAACCCTGAATTCCCCAGAGCTGACAAGGACAAGCTCAGAAGAGGACATCCTGCCTGAATGGGTGGGGCAGGCTCTGGGCCTCCCCAGGTATGCAGGAGAGTATCTACAAAGTGCCCTTTCCTGCAGCAGGGAGAAACTGGAAGCAGGTGGTAAGGAATGAGCAGCCATTTTAAAGGTAGTGCTACCCTAAGGAGAAGGCTCAGTTGGTAAAGTGCTTTGCTTGTGAGTACAAGGATTTGATGCTGAGAACCCTGCTTAAAAAAATTCTAGTGTGAAGCAAGAGAGAGCAATTCCAGCACTGGGGAGAGATGGAGGCAGGAAGATCCCTGAGACTTACTGGCCAGTCACCTTGCCAACAGGTGAATTTTAGACCAGCAAGAGACCATGCAACAGAACAATGTGGATGGTCCCTGAGGAATGATGCCACAGGTTGTACACACACATGGGCACACACACACACATGCAGGCACACACACAGACACAGACACCTACACACAGACACACACATGTGGGCACACACACACAGACACCTACACACAGACACACACATGTGGGCACACACACACAGACACCTACACATAGACACACACATAAGACACACACACACAGGCATATACACAAAGATACCTACACATAGGCACACTCACACAGACATACACATACATGCAGGCACACACACACAAACAGACACATAGACACATTCACAGAGACATACAGACACACACATGCAGGCACATACACACAGAGACACCTACACATAGACACACACATGCAGGCACACACATACAGACACCTACACAGAGATACACACTTACAGGTACACACACAAAAACACACATGCACGCACACACACACAGACACCTATACATGGGCACACACACAGACATACACAGACATACACAGACACACACACAGGCAGATACACACAGACGTACACACACACACACACACAGGCACACACACATGGGTGTGTGTGCCTGTGTGTGTGTGTGTGTGTGTGTGTCTAGAAACAGGTGGAAATATTTTATTTTGTTTTGTTGAGATAGGCTGTTACTGTGCATCCCAGGATGGCCTTAACTGTTGATCCTCCTGCCTCTGTCTCTTAAGCATTGGAATTGTAGATGTGTGCCTCTATGACTGGCTGTAAATAATTTTAATGATATTTAATTTAATTAAATATACCCAAAATATTACTTCAAAATGTGAGAGTATTAGTAACATATTGTATACTCTATGTTCCCTTTCTTCTGGATACTTCAAAAGCTACTCACCCTTCTTAAGAGGGCATCTGGATGCAGCCATGGGCAGGCAGCTATCTGCTCTTCTGCAGGGAGTTGCAGGGAAATTTTAAGGTGTTCATCCTACAGGCCCACAGGGCAGCATATCATCTACTTCCTACAGAGTATCCTTGACCCACGTCTTGTCATTTGAGACCCTCGGCTCCAGGATCTCCCCTATCAGGATATATGACTCTGAACAAAGCCAAGGATGGGACATTCACGTTAAGCTACTTATAAAGCACATGAACTGGGTAAGGAGGGGGTGCTACATCTTCCAGAAATTGACTCTACTTCCCTTTCTGTCTCTGCAAGGCTCCATCGTCAGAGCTTGTGCAAACCTAGCCAGCTGCACCAAAATTTCATCGGGTAGGAATAGAGCTCACACTCCAGAGAGACACTACAAGGTCTTAGTGGAGATTCTCTCCCTACCTCTTGAGTTCTTCCTGGTCAAACCTCAAAAATGAAAGGTAGTAAGGCTAGGCCAAGCCTTAGGGCTGGATGGGAGAGGAGCCCAGCCAGGGTTAGCCTCACAGGCTGGTCAGGGACAGGTCCCACAATCGTGTTCATCTTCCTTCCTTAGCTCTACTCTTCCTCATCTGAAAAATGAAGATGGTCAATAGAATCTCTGGGTTGGGACAGAGCTCAGGACTCTCTTCCACCAAGTTAGCCACTAGCTCAAGTGTGGTCATTATGGACCCTGCACAGCAATTAATCCTTAATTAAGCAGTAACTGCTTTTCATGGGAACTTTGCTCACTCAGCTCAGAACTTTCAGTCTGGCATAGCTGAAACCCCAGCCAACTGCGGGAACCAAAGCTAGATGTGATGGTATATGCCTGTAATTCTAGCACTGGAGAAGCAGAGGCAGGAGAATCAAGAGTTCAAGGCCAGCCTTGTGTATAGGGCAGTTTGAAACTAGTCTGGGTTCTGTGAGAAACTACAAACAAACAAACAAACAACCTGAGAGAGAAAAACGACCCCCCTCACACACCTTGGGTTTTTTTGTTTGTTTGTTTGCTTGTTTTGTAAGATTTATTTATTTAATTTATGGATGTGAGTTCAATGTAGCTGTCTTTAGACACACCAAAAGAGGGCATCAAATCTCATTACAGATGGTTGTGAGCCACCATGTGTTGCTGGGAATTGAACTCAGGACCTCTGGAAGAGCAGTCAGTGCTCTTAACCGCTGAGCCATCTCTCCAGCCCCCATGCCTTGTTTTAAAAACCAAAATGAGCAGTATCAAGGGAGAATCACCCTATCTTATATCCCCTTTCATTTCCCACCGGGACTCACCCAGAGCTGCAGGTGAACCAGAGAGCAAGAGCTTTCTAGAATTTTTTGTGAACTAGAAATGGGAAGGCTGGGCTAGAATCCACCTGGAGGAGCTGCCTGCCCAGGAAAACACAGCTGTCCCCAAACACAGCTGTCTTGTGGCCACAGCCAGTTCCTTAGGAGGAAACCACAGCATTACAACTGTAGTCTCACCAAGTTAGCGCTACTTCTCACCCTCCTGGGGCTGTGAACGCTCACAGGAAGGGAGGGAGGCCTGAGGGCTGTGCCCTCCTCCTGTTGTGGTTGTAGTCTGGATGCATTTTCTCTGACAGATCTCCTCCACAAGGCAGCTACAGGTGCTCATGGCATTAAAACTGCTTGAATTTGCAAGTCCGATGTTTACATGAATATTCACACACACACACACACACACACACTTTTCGTGGCATTCAGACCACCATCTGCTTAGGGTGGCTTGACTGTGCAGTGAGATGGCAAGTCCCATTGATTCCCATGGTGGCTTCTCATCAAAGAACATTTCAGAACCTGAAGCCTGCCAACTGCCCCAGACACTCAGGGCTGGGCCATTCTGAAAGGCATGTGGCCTACAGACCACAGATGAAGATGCCTGGCATAGATTAAATGGGCAAATGCTGAATGCACCAAAACTCCAAAGAAGAAACCGACTAGTAGAAGTCTTTATTAAAGAAATCTAATCAGTATTCAATAGCCTTCTAAAACCCGAAGCACCAGGCCCAGATAGCTCACTGGTGAATCCTGCCAAACACTTACATGAAAGTGACAGAGCTCGCTCTAGTCTCCCTGAGAAGACAGAAAGAAGTTCAGGGCAGACCTCAAGCCCACTCAGTGAGGGTTAGGGTTACCCTAGAACTAGAACCAGAACCAGCATCCCCCGCCCCCGCCCCCAAAATGATAAATGTAGATGGCCATCTCTTAGGGACACAAATGCAAAAACCCTCAAGAAAATACTAGTGAATCTCCTGGGCAGTGGTGGCATACACCTTTAATCTCAGCACTTGGGAGGCAGAGGCAGACAGATTTCTGAATTCAAGGCCAGCCTGGTCTACAGAGTGAGTTCCAGGACAGTCAGGGGCCAGGGCTATACAGAGAAATCCTGTCTCAAAAAAACAAAAAACAAAAAAAATAAAAAAACAAACAAAAAAAAGAGAATGCTAGTGAATCAAACAGTAACACATACATGATAGTGTTCCTCAAATTCCATGGGTTAGAAATTTAATAATAGTCAACAGGGTTGAGAGGTAGGACCCAGTGAGAGGGCTTAGGTCCTGAGAGAGTCCTCACAGAGAGATTTATTTCATTATCCTGGAGTATGTTTGCTATAAAAGCAAATCTGGTCCTCTTGCCCTCCTTTTACCCTGTGATGCAGTGTGCCACATACAAGCACAAGAAGGTCAACACCAAGCCAGGCATGGTGGCATATGCCTTACATCCCAACAATAGAGAAGCAGAAGCAGGTGGATCTCTGTTAGTTCAAGGCAGCTTGGTCTACATATCAAGGTCTAGGACAGCCAGGACTACACAGAAACACCTTATCTCAAAACAAAAACAAGCAAACAAAAAAAGAAGGCCAGCACAGATGTGGTCCCTGGATCTTGATTTCTCAGTCCTCAGAGCCGTGAAGCCAACAAAGTCCCTGTTCATTGCAAAGCACCTAGTCTGCAGCAGTTGTCATAACAGCTCTGTCCTAGCTACTTTGTGTCAACATGACACCAGCTAAACTCATCAGAGAGGAGGAAGCCTCAACAGAGAAAATATTTCTATCTATCTATCTATCTATCTATCTATCTATCTATCTATCTATCTACCTATCATCTATCTTTTGTTTTTTTTCTAGACAGAGTTTCTGTGTAACAGCTCTGATGTCCTGATGAGGCTGTCCTCAAACTCACAGAGATCCACCTGCATCTGCCTCTCAAGTGTTGGGATTAAAGACATGTGCCACCATGCCTGGCTCTTAAGGACATTTTTTTTTTAAATTAATGAGTGATGGGGAAAGGTCCAGCCCATTGTGTCTGTGGGTGTGGGCACCCCCAGGTAAGTGGTTCTGGATTCTACAAAAATAAGCTGAGGAAGCCATGGGGAACAAGCTACGAAGCAGCACCCCTTCAACAGCCTCTGCGTCAGTTCCTGCCATGCTTGAGTTACTGTCCTGACTTCCTTTAATGATGAACTGTGATGTGGAAGTGTGAGCCAAACAAAGCTTTCCATTCCAGAGCTTTGCTGTGCTGCTTCCTCACAGCAATAGTAAACTTGACTAAGACAAGCACAAAAGAGCCAAAACATGCAACATAGCCAGAAGTATATACTTATTAAATGGGATCCTCCCCGAGGTATGCAAGGATGGCTCCCCTGACTACCATTCACACAATCACTTTAATAGGTGTGAAAAAGCTTTTGACAAAATCCAAAGCCTATTCATGACTCAACTCTTAGCAAGCTAGAAATGGAGATGACATCTTACTACTGGTGAGATTATAACTCCACTAAGATGAGGAGCAACGTATGCCCAGAACCAAGCTAACTTAACCTTGTACAACAAAGCCTAGCCAACAAGATAAGACAAGAAAGAGGGGGTATGTGCATTGGGAATAAAGAAAGAGCTTTGTGTGTAGATAGTCATATATGTAGAAAATACCAAAGAACTGACACTCTTGAAACTAGTATGATTATGGGAAAGTAAGATAAAAGGTTAGTAAACAAAATCCAATTGCTTTCCTCTATGCCAACAACGAATAATTGAAATTAAAAAAATGCAATACTGTGTCTGTTTGTTTTTAATACTTTAGTGTGTGTGTGTGCATGTGTACACGTGAGAGCTAGTACATACATACATGTGCACTTTTGGAAGCCAGAAGAGGTGTCAGATTATATGCACCTGGAACTACAGAGAGTTGTGAGCTACTCAATGAGAATTCTGGGAACTGAACTTGGGTCCCTTCTGCCAGAGCAGTATACATTCTTAACTACTGAACCATCTGTCCAGCCCCACAATACAGTATTTGTATACTGAGTAACTAATGTAAAAATTTTAAAAATAAAAAACTATTTAGAGCATAGAAAATGAAATATGGACTGGGTGTGGCTTAGTGGCAAAGTACTTACCTACATATCCCCAGTATCACCCCCCCAATAAAAACCTTGATTTTGTTTTTAAAAAGATAAAGGAACCCTGTTGGGTGGTGGTGGTGCATGCCTTTAATCTCAGCAGAGGCAGATGGATTTTGAGGCCAGGCTGGTCTATAGAGTGAGTTCCAGGACAGCCAGGACTACACAGAAACAGATGAAGGAGTTGGTGTGATGGGTTGGTGGCTAAGGGTATTTTATACTCTTGAAGAGGACATAAGTTCAGTCCCCATCATTCATGTAACACCAGCTTCAGGGGATCTTATGTCCTGCTCTGACCTCTGAAGACCTGTATACACTTGGTGTATGCTCACATTGACACTATTAAGTCCAAAACTTTCAACAAAGCTACATAGTCAAGACAGTGTGGTCAGTGAAGCCAAGAGAGAGCCCAGAAGTGGACCCTCACAGGACTCTGTGACCAAGGTAGACTATGGAGGAAGAGTCACCCTTGACAACCATCTGTGAAAGGATGGGTTCTACACCTTCCAAAAGCTAAACAAAACTAAGAACAAAGCTCAGGACAATAAGTAGGAAAAGTTGACTAGCCCCATATTTAATGATGAATCTTTAATTATTTAGTTTTCTTGAGACAGGGTCTCATGTGGCCTCATATGACTTGAATTCCAGATCCTTCTGCCCCTTCATCCCAAATGCTGTGATTACAAGTATAAGCCACCACAACCAGCTGAATTTTTAAATAGAAGAATGTTCCATGAAAGAAAAACCAATAAACTGGATCTTATTAAAATTAATAATAATGTTAAAAGAATCGGAAGACAAAACTGAGCATGATATTGTAACATCTGTGTTAGCATCAGAAGCCTGAGGCAGGAGGATGGGAAGTTGGAGGCCAGCCCTAGCTACATTGTAAATTCCTCTCATAAAATCATAACAAAGATTAAGTAAGAAGAAGCTACAGCCTGGGAGGCATTATTTGCAAAAGACACGTCTGATAGGCTGATCCAAAATATACAGAACTCTTAAAAATAAATAAGAAAACAAAGAAAAAATGGGCAAAAATCTAAACAGGAACCTCATGTAAGAACGTCCACTAATGAAAAACTATGTACCTGATGTGATGCTGTGTGTTACACTTCACAGGACCGAAGACCTTGATTACCACCTCAACTCTGCTGGGTTTAGACTCACAGGGGAGACACATCTGTGGGCATGCCTGTGAGGGTGTTTCTAAAGAGATTTAATGGAGGAAAGAGATGTGGAGGGTGCATCTCAGTGTCTAGAATCCTGAACTGGGTAACATGGGGGGCAAAAAGGAGCAATCAGAGCCACAGCAGATAAACTTTCCCCTTCTTGACTCTGGATACAATGTAACCATTCCTAGGGCTGAATCTACAGCCACTCTCAAAGTTGTTCTTCCACTTTGTGATGGGGTATACCCTCAAACGGTGAACCAAATAAGCCCTCCTCCAATACATTGCTTCCTGTACAGTATTTGGTCATAGCTCTGAGGAAAAAATAGCCAATACAGCATGGAATAAAACAGGAATGTTTTAAAACAACCTCCCCCCCCCCCCAAATCCTGAAGAAGGGCACCTGGAATGCTCATCATGGCTGGTGGGACACAAAAGAACACAGCTGCAGTGGGAACAGGTGTCTTACACAGCTAACCTATTCACAACCTAAGCTAACATGATTGCTCTCTTTGGTTTTTTTTTTTTAACCTAAAGGAGCTGAAAGCTTATGTTCACACAAAAACCTGCATGGATACATTTATAGAAGCTTTAGTCATAATCACAAATGAGATGTTCTTCATTAACTAAACAACAATGGCATCTAATTCAGTGATACAAAGAAATGAGCTTCCAAGGCAAGAAAAGACATGAAGGGCTTTGAATGAAAAAGAAGGAGGCTGACCTGAAAGAGTGCCTTGACTCCAGCTGTATGATCTTCTCGAAAACAAAATGTGGAGTTGGCTTTTTAAAAAAAAAATTGTCCAGGGCTGGGGTAGAGGCCAAAGCATTGAATGGGGCTCTATTGTCCATATACAGCTATTGTCCATGATGGGGTACCATGCATCTATCCAAAGCCACAGAATGTGAAACTCCAAATGAGAAACTGGTATGAACTGTCAATTTTGACTAATTTGTCAACACTTGTTAATTGTGACAACAAAAGATTTCTCCAGCAGAGGAAACTAACAAGTGTGTGTGGGGGGGGTGTCTCCTGAGACATTGTCTCAAACAAACAAATTATGAAAATCGCTCTAAATTTTTTTCATTAAGAGTTGTAACTCCTGAGGCTGGCTCAGTGGTTAAGAGCACTGGCTGCTTTTCCAGAGCATCTACATTCTATTCCCAGCATCCACATGGTGGCTTACAATCATCTGTAATTAAAGTTCCAAGGGATCTAACACCCTCTTCTGACCTCCTCAGGCACTATGTGTGCATAGTGCACTGACATAAATGCACACAAAGGCATGTGTGTGTGTGTGTGCGCACATGCGCATGCATAATTATTATTAAAAAGTCATAATACCCAACCCCTTAGCTTCCCAGCTGTACTCTTGCATTCCACCAGCAGTGGTAACTATTCCAATTGTTCTTTGTCCTTGTAGCATGTATGTTAGGATTTTGGCTTGTTGGGTTGTTTAGTTGATGCATTGCAGAATTCTTAGAGCCTGCTTGCATCTTACAAGAGTTTTGTGAAACTACCTTATCAGGCTCTCAGCCCTACTGGAGGTCCTTCTAACCAGAGGCTACCCTCAGTACTGTGTGCTTCTGATTTTACCTCCCCTCAAGCAAAAGGAGTCTCTGGCTTCCTGTACTTCCTGTGTTTCATCTTTTCTCAAGGGCTGGACACCTCAGTCCCTGTATCTCTGTTTTAGCCTCTTTCTCAGCCTCCCTCAGTGGAACCAGCTGCTTCAGAAAAGCACACAGTCCTTTCAGGGCCACAGAAGAGAGGCTGCTCAGTGTGACCCTGTAGATGACAGGTCAGGGAAGGAATGTTTAAACTGTATGGATTGGAGATCAACAAGCACCCTGTTACCCACAGGCCCCCAGCTGAGTCTGGACAGGTCCTGATGTTCATCTCTCACTTTTGTTTTTTTGGTTTTTTTTTTTTTGTTTTTTTGAGACAGGATTTCTCTGTGTAGCCCTGGCTGTCCTGGAACTCACTCTGTAGACCAGGTTGGCCTTGAACTCAGAAATCCTGCCTCTGCCTCCCAAGTGGTGGGATTAAAGGTGTGTGCCACCACTGTCTGGCTCATCTCTCACTTTTCTTTATGGTTTTCTCTAGATCTAGTTTGGAAGATTGGGGTGAGTCAAAGAGATCTTGGGGTCTCCTGATAACTGGACAGGTATAGTTGTTTCAAAATACATCTGACAATTTCAGTTTCCCTCAAAGTCCCATTTTCCTGAGTAAGGACCCAGTGAAGGCTGGTTTTGGGTGCAGGTGTTATGTGACAGGGGTCTTGACTAGACTGACCAGGTGACCCGGTGGATTCAACGCCACTTGCAACTCCCCCCAAATCTGCTTAGTGGAAACTCCAGATCTCTGGGAGCTGCTCCCTCCACAGCATACAGTGTTCCATTTTCCTTTTCTTTCCATTTTTGAGTGAGACACAGAGGCATGTTCCAGATGAATATGTGCTATCATCCATAGAGGACTTGAGCAGGACTGATTGCAGCAACTCCGAATGGACAGGCAATGAGGGCACAACAGCTTGTTTGCACAAAAATTCACACAGCTCTGGTGAAAGGGCATCAAGGGTGAGCTCTCTCCATCGTTAGAAACAGAACCATAAGAATTCTCGGGACCAAGGCTGATAAATGTTAGAGAGCACTTTCTTGCTCACAGAGTGCTTCCTGTTAGTTCATCCAATGGATTCAAGCTCATGACCACACTAAACACATGACAGAGGAGGAGGGAAGCCTGGGGTCCTTCTGAGTAGGTGGGGGTCAGACCCTGGGATCATTATTGATCATGAGTCAGATGCTGGGATCATTATTGACCATGAGTCAGATGCTGGGATCATTATTGATCATGGGTCAGATGTTGGGATCATTGGATCCCTTAAGGCATTTGCTTCCCTGCCTTCAGACCAGCCTCCTGCCTCCTCCTGAAGCCTATCTTACTATCCAGGCCCTGGTACCTCTCAGTTAATGTAGTCCTTTTTTCTCATGAGACCCTCAAGATGCATGCACAGAGGCAGCTGAGGAGGGAACATGCATGGTCACTGTAATGCAGGATTAGAGGCTCAGCTAGTCTCAGCAGCTTTACCAGGAGAGCAGGCATTAGACACGTCTGCTGGCTGGGCCTTGTCTCTAAGGAAGGAAGATCATGGTTCCAGGCAGGGACACCCCTGCTTCACTGCTTCACTACAGAGTCCAAAGTTCACTACTTGCTGGACTCTGGTACTTGAACCCACTTGTTCCCAAAGGAGTCCACTTTCCTGATAGACCCAGAGAGACAGACAGACCCACAGAAACAGTGGTCTGTTTCCAACAGCCCCAGTGTTGATGGGCAAGTGAAGCTGGGCTTAGAAGCATGTTAGAAAGTTTGTACCATACTCAAAAAAGGCAGCAGGGAGCACCTCTCTATTTGTGCAGAATGGCACTGCTTGATCCCCAAACAGCAAAGTAATGAGGAAAGCCTGGATGCTTTTGAGTGGAGCAGGCCTGGAGGTTTCTGGAAAACTGCAGGCAGGCAGCTAGCATGGCGTCCATTGACCAGGGAAAGTAGAACTGGGTCCCATGGGCACATCTCCAGGTTCTTTCTTAAACATCTGTCCTCCTCACTTTAAACTCTGACAGGACCCTTTCTAGAGCAGGAGGAAAGAACTGGAGCAGCTCCTGCAGCAGGAATCTGCCTCACAGGCTCCTGAGAACCCAGACCTCCATGGAGCCTCCAGCTTTACTCCCTCCACTTCCCGTGCTCAGATTTTGTTTTATTTTCATTTTTGAGACAGGGTCTTGCTATGTAGCCTTGTGCTTGAGATTTGACTGCCTACAAGGCAACCCTGCTGACAATTTTGGCCAGGATCAGAGGGCCCACCAGGATGCCCATTTGTGTTGTGAATTAGTTACAAAGGTCAAGGAAGAATGCCATTAAAACCCAGTGGGAGGCCATGGGAAGGGTTTAAACCTTTTTTTCCTGGTGTCAATCACAGCTGCTCACGGCTGTGGGTTAATGCTGCAATGGTCCAGGTCAGGTCCCAGGCCAGAGGACAAGTTGGGTAAGCCTATTTTATACCACTCAGAACACGTCCTGCCCTACAACAGGAACAGAGCAGTGAGTCTCTTAGGGAGCCACAAGGTCCAGGAGGAGCGTCCAGCCTCCTGACCAGGGCCAGCTGCCCTGCCACATCTTCCTAGGGCCTGGCTCTCTAGCCTGTGCCTGAAGGATACCCTGAGTGCCTGAAGGATACCCTGAAGCTGAGCAGCCCTACCACAGACTGGCATCATTTCTTCCTTCTTTTGGAAATTGAGCCTAGAAATGTCCAACACTGCTGACCTCACTGTCCCCATAGTGGTACTTTCACTGGCCTGACCCTAGCAGAGATTCTCTGGGACATACTTCAAGTTACAAGACAGCAGGAGCCAACAGGTAAGACTCAATCCATGAATGCTGTGGCAGTGACAACTCTCTGTGCTGTCATCAGGATCAGTCTGTTCCTGCATTTGTTATACTGTGGCTCAGGATTCTGCTGGAATTAGCTAGCACAGTCCCCTTAGCAACTAGAAAAGCCAGACAGATAAGACAAACTGGTCAGGCAGAGAGGATCCCTTTTCACCCCAGGCCAATGAGAGGTGTGGATAGTGATGGAATCCAGAGGCAGCTTTGGGGAGTTGGTATGATAGCATTGGGGAAGGCTTAGCTAAGCCTGCTTTCTCTTGGGGGCCTCGCTGGCATTTATCCAGGAGCCCAGAGAGAATAACAGCAGTGCTTAACATCTCAGCATAGGATGCAACAAAACAGAAGATGATGGGGCTGTTCCAGCCAAGCGGTCACCCAGAAGGCAAAGACTGTATGAGAAGGGTTTGCAGCTTGTCCTCCCTATGTCCCAACTGGCAGGGTAGTCTAGAAAGAAGCCCAGCTTGAGGCCCTGTCTTGCTGGCCTTAAGAGTCATCGTCAACATTTTTGGACGGGGGTGGGGGGTG
>NW_022196897.1:167048901-167060694 GCF_008632895.1 Mastomys coucha | reverse complement strand
GGGGGGGGTGGGAATTTTTGAGGTTGCATCTGGATCCTTCCAGTTTGTTTTTGTCTTCCTGTTTTGAAGGTTCCCTAGTGTACTAGTTAGGCATAGCTCAAGGATCAGCAGTGGCCATGCCCTGGGACCAGCAAGACCAGACTTGGAATCCAGTCTCTGCCTCTCTCTTTAAGGTGTACTGAGATAACACAATGGTGGCAGTGTGTGTGTGTGTGTGTGTGTGTGTGTGTGTGTGTCTGTATGTGCGTGTGCATGCACACGTGACTATAGTTGTACTTGTTTGTGCAGATATAACCAGATTTGAGATGCAATTGTCCTGGCTTAGGGTGAGCCCTAAATCTCATGACAAATGTTGATAGAGAGCAGATATTCAAAGAAGAAGGTGATGTGAAGACCAAGGCAATACTGATGGGATGTGGTTATGAGCCAAGGACATTTGAGTCCATCATTCCTGGAAGAAAAGGAAGTGGCCTCCTAAAAGACCCTGAAAGAAACATGGCCCTGAGAGACATCCTGGAATTTGGACCTCTGGTCTCTGGGACCATAAGAGAATATATCCCATAGTTGTGAGCCAGCAGTGTAGTCAAGCCCTAGGTTATGACACCCACAGATCTCAGGCTTGCTCTAGAGCCTTTGGGAGGCTCTGGACCTCTCACAGCTGGCACAAACTTGTTTGAGGTTCGAGCAGCTTAAAATGCGGACATCTACCCCTGGTGATTTTCTTTAGAGGCTCTATGAGCACTGCCTGGATGATCTGCCACAAACACGGGTATTTTTAATACATTAGACGGCTCCTTTTAAACAAGCTGTCAGGAAAATTAATTGCAGGAAGTTTAGCAGGGCGCTAACGTGCCTAAGAGCCCTGCAATTACCTGCTTCCAGTGTACAGGCGCGTTTGACAGCTTGGGGGCCCTAGGGGTGCTTAGCTGCTCCAGAAATTCTTGCTTCTGCTAGGGGTGTGACCCTGGTGACCCCAGATTATTGCTCTAGCATCTGAGTAATGCAGATCTCTAAGGTGCAGAGGCCAGACAGTCCTCCCCTGGTATGGATCAGAAGAGCAGTACTCCAAATCAGAATCTGGTATGAGGCACATCGCCAACTTCATCTCCTGCAGTTTAGTCCAGTCCTAACAAGGGAAGGTCCTTTGGCAAAATGGATTCTGAAGTTAGACAAACCTGGGGTCTCAAACTTGTTTGAGGTCTATAGGGAAAAAGGAGGCTTTCATGATGGTCAGTCATTCTGTTCCTGTCTCCAAAAGCACACCAGCTGGCACGCGGAGACTATGGCTAGGCCCCCTCTTCAGGCTTCTTCCTCAATTTCTCCCTGCTCTTCAGCTAAGGGACACTGGTGTCTTACTCCCGACCTTCTGTCATAGGAGGACTCCCCTGGGGACCATGCAGGAGTGGAATGGCCTTCAAAACTGGCTTCACAGCATTCCGAATGCTTTCCTTGGATTGGTGCTGGACCCCAGGATTATCAGTAGAACAGGAAGCTATGAGGCAATGTCAGAGCTCTCAGACTGAGGATAGCCCAGACAAGGAAATTTCAGGTAGCTGAGCCTGAGGATCCTTAGGGTGGGAAGAATCCTGCCCACCTTAGTTTGTGTCTTCAAAGGTGTCTGGCAGAGGCCACCAGCTGTGGTCCTGCAGTAAGCTGGACCCAGGGTCCCAGAGGCAGGTCCTAGAGGGCTATCAGCCAGATGGGGATGGCTTCTCCTCTCCCCAAGGCAATATATTTGACTCTGGACAGTTGTTTCCTACTGTGCAGATCCTGCCTGCAGCAGACAGGTTTATAAATGAGCTAGTCCTACCTGGATTCAGACCAGCTTGATGGCCCGGACACCGGGTCCTCAGCTTCCCAAATAACATGACCCAGATGTGCTTTTGCAGTGTTCTCCTGGACTCTCAGGAGCTGGGGATGTGTGGTTCTACTGAACTCTTGGAAACTATGTGCTGGACCGGTGGCTGGCTGTGAGCATTTAGTCCTAACAGTTCCTAGGGAGAGATTATTTCCAAACAGCTCCAGGGCTCTCTGAACCTTGAGGGCCTGGAAGTGTAGCGTCTTTAAAGAGAAGAACCGATTTTTAGTTACAGGAAAACAAAGCTCTCCCAAGAATGCTCTTAACCTTTAAATACACCAAAGGAGAGTTACTGGAATTTACAATAAATTCACCTTTTCACAGACAACTGGCTAAACATGTTGAAATCCAAACAATTCTGCTCCTTTTATAAGCCTGAGTGTAAGAGTTGCTGAACATTTGTCGAATACATCCCTTTGTTATGTCCTCCTTACAACATTGTTGTGGTAATTCCCTCAAGCCAAAGTTTTGCATCTTAGCTGCTTGGGATATTTGTCCACGTAGGCAGTGTTTAAAGTCTGGAGAAGGCTTTTGTTTGAGATACTGGGCAAGATCTGCTGCTATAAACACCCATAAACCATCATCAGGTGCTTAGGCCCCATGTTCTGACAGACGACTGTGGACCGCTCCCAGCACCACAGGCTCTTCACCAGTCCACTGTTTGAGGATACTGTTGTGATGGAGTCTTTGGGAGCTGAAGTCTTTGTCAGGACAGCTCCTTAAGCTGAGTTCGGGGACTGGGCTGTGAATCCATACAGGGCTTCTCTGTGGATTCTGTGCTTTGTGTAGGGCTAGGTGTAGACAGAATATAGGAGACTCCTTAGAGAGTAAAACCAAAGGAGAGGGGCTATGATCACACTGATCTTTCAACGGAGGATTACCTACTCAGACCTTACCCTAAAAAGCTGAAGCAAATGCCCATACCATACATATGAAACAATCTAAAGTTACTATGGAAAGATCCAGAAATATCATTCTCTCCAAAGGAAAAGACAATTATTAGATCCATCCATGAGATTGTTACAGCCATATATATATATATATATATATATATATATATATATGTGTGTGTGTGTGTGTGTGTGTGTGTGTGTGTGTGTGTGTAGCTGTAATGTATCATCTACAGTATTTATCATCAATTTAAAAACAATCAAATACACAGAGAAATAGGAAAAGTTGACCCACTGACAAGAAGATGTGTCACTTGGAGCAGACTGCAAGGTAGACCAAGATAGAAGTGGGAGGTATATATGGGGCTCACCACAAGCCTGTCTTTACAAGATTCTGAAAGCTCAAGGAAGTGCAGGGACAGCCCTTCTAGAGCATTTACCACAGCACCAAATAGAGAGGTGACCCCTGAAAAGCCAGCAAGGATAAGATGGAAGACTCTGGCTTACCTGGATACAGGATGGAGAAAAGGAGCCAAAGAAACTGAGGTTCATGGGAAGAAATCTGAGAGGAGATAGAAACAGACTAACCGAATCTATGTCTGACCCAACATGAGTCCTGGGATTGTCTTCAAATGGTACATGCATGTAACACACAATAAAGGGTTTGAGAACTGAGCCACAGCCATGAGCCAAGACTAAGCTGAGTATACAGGGAAGAAATGGGGACTTAGTAAGGGAGCTGATGTGGGCACCATTATCAATAGATGGTACAACCGAAGGTGCAGCTCACACTGGACTGGCTGCCGACCTCAAGAAAACACCAGCATTGCCCAGGGGATTAACATAATCTAAGCACCACAACAAAGTTAAAAATGCCCAGGAAACAAGCTAAAGTTACTACTGAAAGATCCAGGAATATCACTCTCTAAAGGAAAAGACAATCATTAGATCTATCCATGGAATTGTTACAGTCACAATGAAGGCCCATTAAGAAAAACAACAGCTGGGTGGTTGTGACCCACGCCTTTAATCCCAGCACTTGGGAGGCAGAGGCAGGGGGATTTCTGAGTTCAAGGCCAGCCTGGTCTACAGAGTGAGTTCCAGGACAGCTAGAGCTACAAAGAGAAACCCTGTCTCGAAAAACCAAAAAAAAAAAAAAAAAAAAAAAAAAAAAAGAAAGAAAGAAAGAAAAAAGAAAGAAAGAAAGAAAGAAAAGAGAAAAGAAAAACAACAACAACAAAACCCAACTCCTTCTGGCCACAAGCTTGGGATCTCTGACCCGGGGGAATACCTAAAATTCCTGATGGGCCTGATCCAAAGGAACACAGGAAGGCGGGCTCACCTTAAACTATGCCAAAGGGACAGAGGGAACAGTTTTCTCTTTAGAGAGATACTGTAATTTCCCTCTCCAGAATCCCCCAGTGCATGGACCCCATAAACCACCATGAGATCCAGCTGTATGATCTCACTTTACTGAAGCTTAAATCAGAAAGAATCCCTCCCAGCCCCCTTTCCTTTTTCTGTCTCTTTTGGATGCCGGCCAGACCAAAGCTACCCTTACACACACACACACACACACACACAGAGAGAGAGAGAGAGAGAGAGAGAGAGAGAGAGAGAGAGAGAGAGAGAGAGAGAGAGAGAGAAAGCTATGTGTCTGCCACTTGTCTGACTCCCCTGAAGGCTTAAATGGCTTTTTTTTCCCTCCATTTTTCTCCAGGCAGCTGCTGGGACTGACATTGGGTCTGCCCTGGGAGTTTTTCTCTTTACACTTTAATGGGATCATCCTTGAGCTTCTATCTGAATCTGAATCCATTCTTAAATTCTTTTGTTGGTGAGACTAAGAATCCAAAGAGTAGACCTTGATTTCCCCTGTATCATCTGGTGACCACAGAGGGACCTAAAAGGATGTCCTAAGAGAAGTGAAAGCTGAGGCTTTAACAGGCAGTGGAGCAGGCATGGTGGTATCTACCCATTATCCCAACACTTGAGATTCTGGGGCAGGAGTATGCTCATTTGGGGATAGCCTGGGCTATACAGTAAGATCTTAGGTCAAGACAAAAACAACAAAAAAGCCGGCATTGTGACCACAATGCCGAGGTACAGAACTGTCTGCAATGAACGGAAAGATAAGAGCTCGTAAAAGAAAAAGACTGTATTATAAGACCAACAGAAATGTTAGCGGTTCAAGACCAGCGACAGCCATCAGCCCTAGGGAACAGAACATTCTGCCATTGTGCTATGCAATATCCACCAATGTAATCAATTATCTTGGGTATAGAACAGCCTCTAACAAACTAAATTTATATCCTGTGAGCATATCCTTCAAAGACAACAGGATTGGGTTAGAAGTGGATATAGCACAATGGATTCCAGAGAGCTATCCAAAGCATCTAGGAAGTAGAAAGACTTTTAAACAACCCGTAAGCAAAATAAGAAAATATTCGAACAAGAAAGGATACATTCTCAAAAAAAATTGAGATGCTCCTAAAGCGGTACTTAGGAGGAATTTTGGAGCATTAATTCTTTATACAGTAAATAACGAAGTTCATGCTTGAGTTGTGGCTCTCTCCATTAACCTAGTACTGGGGAGGCAGAGGCAGGTGGATCTCTGTGATTTTGATGCCAGCATGGTCTACAGAGTAAGTTCCAGGACAGCCAGGACTACACGGAAGAGCCCTGTCCTAATAATTAACAACAACAACAACAAAATTCTTAAACCAACAATCTAAGTTTTTACCATAAGAAATCTAGACTAATAAACTGAGCATGTTGTGTTTATACTGTAATCCCAGGTTAGAGCCAGAGGATTGTTGCAAACTCAAGGTCAGCCTGGGTTACGGAATGAGACCCTACCTCAGAAAAACAAAACAAGAAAAACACTCAGTCAGCCCAGGGAAAGAACAAATTAAACTCTCAGGAAACAGACTTAGGGAATGAAAACATTAATATAAATTAACTTAAAGACACAATAGAGAAACTCAGGGAAACTGGATGTGTTATGTGTATGAGCATTTGCCCGAGTGTATACCTATGAGCCACATGCATATAGTACCCAAGGAGACCAGGAGGCCATGTCAGATGCCCTAGGACTGGTAACAGACAGTTGTGAGCTGCCATGTGGGTGCTGGGAATTGAATCCTGACCCTCCGGAAAAGCTGCCAGTGCTTTTAAACCCCGTTGATGTGGGGTGGGAGCAGGGGGTGGGAGGAAAGAAAAGAGGAAGAGGAGGTGGAGGGAAGGAGGAAGGGTGGAAGGCAGAGAGGGAGGGATCTGGCGTCAGCTCTTTGTTTGTTCCCTCCCGGCCCCAGTCTAAGCCACTCTTCTGGAATAATGGAATAAGGCAGCTGCTTCCTTACTGCTCTTACTGTCCCCTTCATTGTTTCCTGAAAGGCAGAAAGACAGATCTGTACTCTTAAAACATTACGCCTCCATACGGTTCTGCTGGGAAGCTTGGCGCTGTTCATTTCCTGGAGTAAAAGCCACATCGTCGTCTGTCCACTAATGCTCACGGCTCCAGACACCCCAGCTCTCTCCCAGTTCCTCAGGCTCACACAGCACAAGTCTGTCCCAGAACCTCTGTGTTTGTCCCTCCCTCTTTCTTGACGCTGCACAGGACTCTCTGGGAGCCTATAAGAGACCTTTGACCTGCCAAGCTGTGTCCCTGATCTTAAGGCCTTCACACTCTCAGAGGAAGATTCCTCAGAACAAGCTGCTGGA
Organism: Mastomys coucha; assembly: GCF_008632895.1. Taxonomy (NCBI): domain Eukaryota; kingdom Metazoa; phylum Chordata; class Mammalia; order Rodentia; family Muridae; genus Mastomys; species Mastomys coucha. The sequence goes on along the minus strand of NW_022196897.1, from coordinate 167,054,226 downwards.
GAGACCTGTCCTGGACTCTGCCTCAGGCAGCAAGTATCTCTCAAAGGAGGTGGTCAGGTGCTGGCCAGCTGGCCATGTCTCTGACCTAGTGTTCTGCAAACCATGGCGGGGGGGGGGGGGGGGGGGGTGTCAAAGACAGATGATGGAAGCTCTTTAAGGCTCTGGGAGAGAAAGCAGTCTGGGGTAATAGTGTCTTGTGCTCTGCTGTTCTACAAAGAGGCCTCGCCTGCAGATGATTCTTTGTTGTTCCTTGGAGTGGAAGGAATCCTGCCGGTTGTGAATTGAGAGCTCCTCCAGGCTCTGGCAGTTGCAAGCATCTAATATGAATTAACTCATCTGTGGTTGGCAGGTGAGGAAGCTGTGTACTGGGTCTTGTGGCAGGACATCTATAGAGCCGAGATTTGAACCCAACTCTGGACTGCTGCTCTGGGATGGCCCCCAAACTGTCTATGCCTGAGTGATGGCTCAGGTGTTGGAAGTCTCTGCCAGTTTAACATCTAAACCAGTCCTGGCACAGGTGTCTGGGTTGAAGAGGGTAGTTTCAACTTGGCCAGTCTGACTGTGCTGGTTTGTGTATGCTCTGCCCAGGGAGTGGCACTATTAGAAGATGTGGCCTTGTTGGAATAGGTGTGTCACTGTGGGAATGGGCTTTAAGACCCTCATCCTAGCTGCCTGGGAGTCAGTATTCTGCTATCAGCCTTCAGATGAAGATGCTGAACTCTCAGCTCCTCCTGCACCATGCCTGCCTGGATGCTGCCATGCTCCCACCTTGATGATAATGATAATGAACTGAACCTCTGATTCTGTAAGCCAGCCCCGATTAAATGTTGTTCTTATAGGAGTTGCCTTGGTCATGGTGTCTGTTCACAGCAATAAAACCCCAACTCATTCACTGACCAACAGCCTGCCCTGTTCTGGCTTACTTCCTAAGGCTGTGATAAAACACTGACTGATAGCAACTTGGGGAGGAGAGGGTTTAAGAATTCCTCTTCCCTTTAAACACAAACAGCTAGAAAATCTTGCAAGGTTGTATAATCTTGGCTTTGGAAATGCAGATGGACAGACCTTCAACACTGGTGCATGGTCCAGAATACTGACAGTGCCCTCCAGTGCCCTCTATGCCATCCTGGCCCACTATTTGCATGTGACCATGGAAGCATCTCTGTCACATTATCAGACTTGGTCAGCCAGAGTCTCTGCCTCCCAGTACAACATATCAAGACAATGCCAGGAGGCTCTGCTCAGAGGACAACCCCTACTGCCCTTGGCACTGCAGGACTGCAGAAGAGTCTTCAGGAAGTATTATTCTGAGGGTGAGACCTGAGAGCCCAGCATTTGGCTATTATAGAAGCTGCATGCACAGCTCCCTGAGCTCCTGTTGAGCAGGCTCTTTCTCCAGGATTCTTGCCAGCTCTGGGCCCCATGCTCCCTTCTCTTCACCCATCTCGCACAGAAACTGACCCTAATCCTCAGGAGAAGCATCAACAGTCAGTTGGATACATTGAACAAGTGCTCTGGAGCTCTGGCTGTCTCGTGTCTGATTGGCATGAACAGGTGGTTCTTCCCCTGTTGCTTTCTGAGAAACAAGGTTCCAGTGCCGACTCCATCTGAATTGCCTGCATGTCCCCACCCTTCATGTCCCATCTTGCTGGCCAAGCCAGCCCCAAGGCCAGATCACCCTGTTCCTAAGGTGAGGGCTACCTCCTCCTCAAAGACTCCCTCAGTCTCCCTCACTCCCCATAGCTTTAGAGTCTTGGCCATTATGCTCAATCACAGCCTACCCTCTGGACACCAGATTTCATAAGCCAAGTTCCACCCCACCCCACTCCAGACCCTCTCTGACCAGGTTTGTTTACATATATTACAGACATGCACCACTATGCCCAGGAATATAATATATATAGCATATTGTGCTTTTAAATGCTTTGACCAGGGGCTGGAGAGATGGCTAGGTGGTTAATAGTACTTTCTTCTCTTCCAGAGGACTGGAATTTGGTTCCTATATGAAGCAGCTCACAGCTTTGAAACTCCAGTCCCAGAGTATGGCTATGCACAACCACACACACACACACACACACACACACACACTCACAAAAAACCTCTCTCTCTCTCTCACACACACACACACACACACAAAAACCTCTCTCTCTCTTTCTCTCTCTCTCTCTCACACACACACACTCACACACACATACACACTCACAAAACCTCTCCCTCTCTCTTTCTCTCTCTCTCTCTCACACACACACAACTTAAAAAAAAAATAAAATAAAATAAAAACTCCAATCATCGGGATAGTGAAAATTCTCCCTGTCAAACACGACAAGCTGTATTTGACACCTGGATCTATAGAAGGAGGAAGGAACTGAACTCCACAGGCATATACCTTCACCTGAGTGTCTGTGCAATTGCACACACACAGTAACTTTTAAAAAAATCACACACATATACCTTCACTCAAGTGTGTGCCTGAGCATGCGCATACGCAGTAACTTAAAAAAAAAATCAAACTTTGTTCATTAAACACTGCAAGCATATATAAAGGAGATCAATATTCAATATTCACTACTGTTTCACTCACACATCTGTGACCTTCCTTCCAGACTGTGTTTCTGTAAACTCTATTGAAACCAATGCTTCCCCTTCCCCAGTCATGCCCAGCAGCTGCTCAACACATCATTCACCTTGCTATTGATCTGCTGTAGACTTGGGGTGCCACCTCTCCCTGTGTTAGGTTCTCCTGCCCCTGGGTAGGAGTGTGTGCCTTATCCAGGGCTATGCTGCTGTTGGGTCTGACTGCTTCCATTTTTATTGGAAAAGAAGCTTTCTATGGAAAACTCAGTAGATGACTCTGGGGAGGATAGGCACAGCCCTTGGGCTCACCTATTTTTCTATGTATGCGCTACCTGGTACATGCTACCTGACATGAGAACACAGGACCTATCTGAGCTGGGACACAAGCTCCGAGGTTAGCAACAGAGTACTGTAAGACCCAAGGTCAGAGCAGGAAGCTGACCTGGGTGGTGTCAAGGACGCATGTGGCTCAGGGACAGTACTGGGGAATCCTTGGACACCATGAAGTCTCTTCCTCCTGTCCACTGGTATCAGAGCCAGATCTCCAGCCTCTGGGAGGAGCTGGGCATCAGGGTTCACCTGCTGTTTTGGTTTTCCCACCGCCTGCCTGGTTCTACCTTATCCTGCTATGCCCCAAACACTTGGCCTCTAAACTGTTCCCCATTGCTCAGAAGTTTACCACCTAACTCTCAGCTCATTTTTTAAAAATAACTTCTGTTGACAAGTGCCTGAGCTGAAATCCTTAAAGTGTGCAGAGTAGTGGTCCTCATGGAAGGCACTAAGGCGGAAGGATGTCCCTGTTTTGGAAAAAGGCCAACACATGAATACTTCCAAATATGGCCATGAGGACATGGCATAGCCAGCCCTAACTGGAGACACAAGTAGAACTGATGGTACCCACACTCATCTGCTTCATGTACCCATCTTGATGCAAAACCCATGATCCCAGGAACAAAACACATCTTTAGATAGCAGACAGTGGTTTAGGAGGGGTGAGAGGGCCCACGCCTCTCCTGAGGAATGGTCTCATCAAATACCCAGAGAGCTTGTGTTCCCAGCCAGAAAGACCTGGTCAGCTGTTAACAGGAGATGGACGAAGAGCACGCTGTAATCAGTCGCTCCAGGAATGAGGCAGAGTCTTCTAAGGGAAAGTGGAAGCTCTGTTCTCCAGGGGCACAAAAGCCACCAGCAGGCACTTAGTAAACACTCAGCCAACGCTGTGACAGCTACCAAGGGGAGCCTCACTCAGGATGGGTGCCCATGAAGCATTGCTGATAGACAGTGACCAAGACCCTGTCAAATGGACCCGGGAGCTGCCAAGCAATGACAAGCCCCAGACGAGAGAGCTTTGGGAGGGAGGGGACACCCTGTCATGTGTAGATCTGGTTCTGTGGCTCCAACAGGGGTTCTTCAGGAATCTCAGAGAGGTTTTTGTCTAGCGGATGAGGATGAGTTGTGCTTGCCCCTGGCCAGGCCCTACAGCTGGAGGGGCTGAGAACAGTGTGGGCTGGAAAGCCCCCTTTCCTATAAAGCCCATTAGAGATAGGAGCTTGAAGGAAGAAGCCTGCTGCCTCAAAGAAAGCAAGGAGCCATTCGAATCCTACTGTTTGTCACATGGAGCACCCAATGAATGCGCACTTGCCTTAATGCAGAGGACTTTCCTAGAAACGCTGGGTACTAACTCAGCCCTGCTAAGAGTGTCAGCTCAGGGGGGGACCTTACACAGGGACACTTGTAGCAAACACAAGTGTATTATTTCTGGCCTAATGGCCCACCTAAGAGATGAACTGTTGAGTTGCCTGACATCTGAATATGGATTACAACAGACCCAGCATTTCTGGTTTCTGGGTGTCACCTGGATATACCATGTGACCACAGAATCTTACTGTGAGGATTTGGGAGTCTATAGATGGCTTGGTGAAGAAAGCGACAGACAGATAGCACAACCAGCTTCCCTGGAGGACCCTCTAACATGGCAAGAGCCCTGGCCAGATCCTTTCATTCTCTGCTTTTCTTGCCTACCCTGTGGTGAATGAGAACCCTCCCTGTACTTCCATGATTTCCCAGGATGTAGAGCCAAGAAATTATTCAAAACTTTCTCTCTCTCTCTCTCTCTCTCTCTCTCTCTCTCTCTCTCTCTCTCTCTCTCTCTCTCTCTCTCTCTCTCTCTTGTTGTTGTTGTCATCTTCCAGACAGGGTCTCACAAGTTTGAGGTCCAAGCTTGCCACAAACTTGTAATCTTCCTGCCTCAGCCTCTGGAGTGTTGGCACAACCATGCCTGCTTAAAATGTCACTTCAATGTCACTTCTGCTCCAGCTGCTCCTGTGGATACCCACCTCATGGTTCTTCCTGATGAGCTCCCCGCAATGCTGAGTTACTCTGCTAGTAACTTCTGAGGAGGGCTCCCATCTGATTCCCTGGTGCTATCCTCAGACCTACAGAGGACTGTGGTCCATCATCCCAATCTTTTTTACCTCATCATACCCCTCCATGCCAAGACACTCCAGATCAATCTGCAGCAGCAGCAGCAGCAGCAGCAGCAGCAGCAGCAGCAGCAGCAGCAGCAGCAGCAGCAGCAGCAGCAGCAGCAGGGCCTGAAGTGCTTTGGACTGGGGACCTGGGAACTCCTCTCAGAGCCCTCCTGACCATGTTGTGATCACCTCACTTTGCAGACAGAGAAAGTGTAATCCAACTGGGAACAAGTCCAAGATTAAAATTCCAGCTTTGGGGTTTGGGTCCAGGAGAGGTAGC
>NW_022196897.1:167000318-167048891 GCF_008632895.1 Mastomys coucha | reverse complement strand
CTGTCTGCCCTGAAAGTACCCGCAGGCTTACAGTAAATATAAGTCATCGATTGGGGCTCAAGCCCCCTTCGACAGGAGGAGAGGAAGCAGGGTGGGGTATGCAACTGGGAGTGAAAAGTGGAGGAAGAGCTGATGGGTGTGCCCCGCCCCTTCCCAGCCTCCTAAGAGCAGCCTTGCTAAGCACTCTCTGTGTGTTGTTCAGTATATCACTGGGGCCTACTTTGGGACAACGGAGAAGAAAAACGTGCTTCTGAAGCAGAGTTCTTTCCACAACACTGCTGTGTCTCCCCAGGTGGTGCCTTGAATCAGCAGGGCTTCTGAGGTGACACTGCTAAAAGTCTGTGTGGCTCCAATGGAAAGAAACAGTCAGACAGGAAACCTGCTGCCCTGGTGTGCCCTCTAATGTGCCACAGCACAGAGAGTCCCCACTTAGACGCTCTTACCTGGATGACGACTTTGACGGTGGCTGTGTCCACAGTGGGTGTGCACACCAGGCCACCAGGGTGCTGGCCGTCGGCACTGCGGTTCTGCAGGCCCATGGTGAAAAGCATGGGTACAGCCAGCAGCGCCGAGGCTAGCCATATGGCACTGATGAATTTCTTGGTGCGGCTGCGGGACATGAGGGTCTTGGCCTTGAAGGGATGGCAGATGGCCAAGTAGCGCTCCACACTCAGGCTGGCTACATTGAGGGCTGTGGCATAGGTGCAGGCATCTCTCAGGAAATAGTAGCCACGGCAGCCAGCATCCCCAAAGGCCCAAGGATGGTGCACCCAGATGAAGTTATACAGCTCCACGGGCATGGCCAGCAGCAAGATGAGCAGGTCAGACAGTGCCAGGCTGCCCAGGTGGTAATGCACAGTGCTCTGTAGGCTCTGCAGCGACTTCTTCCGCGCTAGAGTGAAGGCTGTCACCGAATTGCCCACAGTGCCCACCACAAAGAGTGCCAGGTATACAGCGGTCACCAGCACCTTGGAATAAATGTCAGTGTTCACGTCCAGGTCGCTGTTGGGCGCTGCCAGGACGGATTCCGAGGTATTGCCAGAACCATTGCCCAAGCCGAGCGCTAGGAGCATCGCCTCCAGTCCAGACTGTGGCCGCGGGAAGGGCTGGGCACCGGGTTCACCAGGGGCGCCCTGCGGCATGGAGCTGTTGAGGTGCATGGTGGGTGCCGGGTACACGGCTTTGTCTTGCACCTTTGCAGGTGAAAGTCCCTCCAGGGGCAGATGAGGAGGCGCTCAGAGGAGAGGGTGCTCAAGCTAAGGGGGGCGTGCCGTCCAGCTGCGAAGCGCGCTATCCCGGGGATCCTGGGAGTTCTGGAGCTCGCGACGTGCCGGTTCAGGGAGCCACTCTTTTTTCCCCTCCAGAGTCTGTGATCTACGATCCGGTCCCGCTCTTCCTCCACACCCTCCTGGCCCCGAGCCTGCCTAGATCGGGGCTGCTACCGACCTCCAGATTCTGTGGTTGGTTCTCTGCACTGCTGGGTGGCAGCAATGTCCTCAGGACCGCGACCCTGCTGGTTAGTGCTTCGTTGGGCGAGCCTGTGGCGCAGAGCGGAGCGCACGCTCGGCTGCCCAGCGTGCTCACCCTCGTTCTCCCTCTTCTGCTTGGAGCTCTTCCCGCACCCGACTTCGCACACCTCCTGCTGCGCCGGAGCCTGCCGGGCTCCTCGCGCTTCCACTGAGCTGGCGGCTGCGCGGCGCGCCCAGCAGTGGAGGAGGGTGGGTGTTGGAGAGTCAGAGACGCCGCAGCCACTGTCCCCTCCCCACCCGGATACTGGCTGAAGGTTGCACCTGAACGCTCCCGGGGACCACCTGGGCTAGGAAGCAGGATTCCCTACAGGGCGAGGGAGAATGAGAGAATATTGGATCTTTCCTTTCAACCTCTTCCGGGCAGCACAGTCTTCTCTTTCCCGATCGTTGGTCCCAACTTCTCCCACCCCCCAAAGGAAGCTACCCTTAGTCACCTTAATCTCCCTTAGGGACACGAGGATGTACTCGAGGGGAAGAAGGAGAAGGAGGCGGCACCCTGATGGTATGGCAGGGCCTTTGTACAGCTGCCTTGGCCTCCTCCCTTCTGGGTGCCTGCGGGGTGCCAGAAGCACCCAGGGGGCCCTCTAGCCTGTGAAGGAAGGCATAGAGCGGGAAGGCAGAGCAGTCCATCTCTCCACACAGGTCCAGGCAATCCCATGGTCTGATGCTGCTTTTGGGTATGATGGGCCCCTCTGCCCTCTTGTAGTCACCTGGATTTGGTCACTAGCAATGACTTTCAGAGTTGGTGCCCTGTAGTGTTTCAGAAGGGCAGAGCAGGTTTGTGGGTGACACAGAGCCCTGTCTGTCCTTGCAGGAAACCCTGCAGCCTGTGCACTCTGCCCAGCTCAGCTTTTCCCAGGGGACCCTGCCCCAGTCAGGGACCCAGGGAACAAAGGTCTTTTCATCTTGTCCTCCTTGGCAGGGACCCTGGCAAGAGCTTCCAGGCTTGATGCCATCTTGCTTGCCCCAGGGCCCTTGCCTCTATTTCCCCACTTGGCCCTTTCAGCCTTTCTGCTCTTTTCCTCCAGAAAACTCCTTCCTGGATCCTGGGGAATCCCAGGGCAGGAGGGGAAGGCTCAGGAATCGCCATCTCTGCATGGGTCCCTCAGGAATCGCCATCTCTGCATGGGTCCCGCTGGCTGTACCTGCTGTGCTGGAACTAGGGATCCTGAGTGGACTGCGGAGGCGGGGGTAATGAGAGAAGTGGGTGAGGCTTTGACCCAAGCCCTGCCGTGTCTGGAGACTCCCTGCTCAGCCAGCAGGGACAGCAGGGAGACCCTCAGACCTCAGTTTTCAACCTGTTTTGAGAGCGCTTTCTCAGACAAAAGCTGGTGCTCACCACAGAATCTTAACACATGAAAAGCAGTGCTTAAATACTTGGTTTTCAAAGGAAACAACTGTCCCCTTATGAGAAACCAGTACAGCAGGCTGAGGGTGTAGGGGTTGAACGGGCCTCTAATATTTGGGTGAGCCTCGGCTTCTTCCCTTGTGAAAGGGAACTCAAATCTGCCCTGATGGGTTCTGGCTGATTGCCCATTGACTGCAGGTAAGGTGGGCTTGAAAACTGCCCCAGATGAGACTAGATTTGTTCTCTGACAGACTCTGTGCTCCAACTGAATGAGCACGGGGAGAGGTGGGGTGGGGGCATAAGTAGGGACAGGGAGGAGTGGGGAGAGCAGCGGTGAAGAAGGTTGGGGAGGGGTGGAGAGGGGCGGGAGGGATAAGGAGGGGCGGGGAGGGATGGGGAGGGCCTGCATGATTAGGAAGTAGTAGCACTGGGCTATATGGATCCCACTTCTCACTCTACTGTGGTGTCCTTGGTCTCACCCAAACTCAACCACCAACAGTGCCATCTGGCCTCCTCCATCAGGGGTCTTCCCAGAGGAGGGTCCTAGATGGTGACCGCAGCAGTATATCCGTTTGGCAACAGGAGCTGCAGCCATGTGGGAGAGGCCATCTCAAAGGCAGCATGAGTTCATATTTAGTTTTCTAGTCCTGACCTTTTGGCTAAGCCAGCCTTGTGTCTCCAAAGCTTTCTTTTCTGATAGTGTCAAAGCTTTGAAAAAAAAATCATAAATGGCAACTTAGCACACATATTATGACAAGGTATTTGCTTAAAACCAGCTAGGAAAATACCATCCAAAAGCCCTGGATGTGCATAAAGATGGTGCAGGCCCTCACAGGGGCTCCCGAGTGGCCACGACTCTGGATATTCTAGATTGTTCTTTGTGCTCTGAGCCAGGAAGGCTCACGCAGAATCTTTAATTGCACGTTTTCATTTTCAATCCGTGCCTCCCAGCAGGATCCCTCTCTGAATAACATATCATTGAGCACCTTGTTCGAGAGTCAAGTCTGGATCCAGATGTGTCCATAGGTGACCCAGCTATAATACCAATGGCTCAAGTTGCACACTGACAGATTGAAGCACCACATGGCTCAGGGCAAGCAAAGCTCTAGAACCACGAATTACCACTGTATTGTAATCAGGAAACCTGGATGGGTTGTGGGGAATCCCAGCTGCTCCTGGTCTGGACCCACTTCCAGGGCCAGAGCTGACCCATCTCCTCTGTAGCAAGGGTCAAGGTCTATTGACAGGGTCTGAGTTTCCAGACGTAGCTAGAATACAGAATCATTTCAGCCTCCTAGGTCCCTTGTGTGATATGGATAAGGCTGAGTCCCATCATTATGTGGAATTTTAAGCTATTATCTTCATGTGAAAGCCAAGTTCAAAGAGCCACCAATGAAAGGCTGCGGCAGGCTTTTCCTTGATATCCTTGTTTATGTGGTTTGATGACTGACCCCATGACCCCCAGCACTGCTCACACAGACACAGACAACAGCAGTGCCACCTACTTATTGTGTCCAAGAGGCCCCAGTAAAGGGAGGCCATGTCTTCTCAGATTCCATGCCTCCTTTTTCTGGCCCCTAGACCACTACTAGGTTAGCAGGCTTCTTAATGAGTTCAAAAAGTTAAAGAGATGGCTCATTGTTAACTGCAGAGGCCTGGCTGGACCTTGGTTCCCAATGACCACAGAGGGTGGTTTGTAACTCCAGCTCCAGGACCTGACCCCTCCTTCTGGTGTCCACTGGTGTCTGTCTCATGTGCACATACCGCAGCCCCTAATATGCATAATTAAAAATAAAAAGATTCTTTTAAAAAGATAAATACATTACAATCATATCACATTGGTTTTTGTTTTCTTTCTAAGAAGCCTCTAAAGCTCAGACACTTAACACAGCAAACATTTATTCATTTGCTTCTTTTCTGCATCAGTAGTGCTGGGGATTGAACCCAGGACCTTGCACATGCTAGGCAAGCACTCTGTCAGTGAGCTACATCTCTAATCCATTTATTTATTTATCATCATTAAATTTTTTTATTATAATTTTGTTGTTTTGAGACACAGACTCACTGTGTAACCTTGCTGGGCTAGATCTCACTTTGTAGGTTCATAGAGATCTATCTGTCTCTGCTTCCTTGTGCTGGGATCAAAGGTATGTGTCACTATTCCTGGTCAACATTTTATTTATTTATTATTTGAGTGTGTGTGCGTATGTATATATTCATGAAGGCACATGGGTAACACAGTGTATGTATATGTGTGTTCATTCAGAGACACAGGTGACAGAATGTATATATATTTAAGCAGATACAAGTGTGCTACTGTGTGTGTGTGTGTGTGTGTATTCATGCAGGCACATGTGTGACACGGTGTATATGTGTGTGCATTTGTGCAAGCACATATGCGATACTGTGTGTATGTATTTATGCAGGTACAAGTATGCTACACTGTGTGTGTCTGTGTGTGTGTGTGTGCCTGCACACACAGATCAGAGGACAACTTGTGGGAGTTAGTTCTTGCCTTCCAGTCTGTGGGTCCTGTAGATCAGACTCTAGGTCCTGTGGCAAGTGTCTTCACCATCTGAGAAATCTCTCTAGCCCCTATTTTCTATTTTTGTGACAGAGTCTCTCAAAGATGCTGAGGCTGGCCTTGAACTCAGAATCTTCCTGCCTCAGCCTCTCAAGCTCCGGCATTGTTGGGGTGTATACCCTACCTGGGTTATGTTTATCACTATTTCTTGGTGTTCTGTGTGACTGTGGGTGGGTGGGGTATAAATGTATATAGACACTGAGGATAGTCAGCACGAATACTCTGAAGAGTTGAGCTGTATGCTCCATCTCACAGTTTGGAACTGCACGTGTTCCAAGGCCTGCTGCCTTCCAAGGAGGAATCTTAAAAATAGAGCAACACATGTACATGTGTGAGGAGTAGCCACCGCCTCTCCCTGCAGTCTGGCAATGCTCACAGCGTGTAGGGAGTAGCCACCGCCTCTCCCTGCGGTCTGGCAATGCTCACAGAGTCTCTGGGGGTTTCTGGCAGATCCCCAAGGTCCAGGTCCAGGTCCTTCAAGCTGTAAAATGGTCACCCTTGTTTTTCAAATTCCCAGATCACCCTTTATCCTTGGCCAGCTTCCTGGAGTCACAAGCTGTATTCTGGGGTAGCAACCAGGAGAGGAAGTGGGATGGCTACCCAGAGTGCACTGTGTGGCTACAAGAGACATGCTACCACAGGGCCACAAGATATAGAGTATTGCTGGCAGTGAGTAGGGTATCATGAGAGTTGTATCCATCAGGTTTGGAGTCCTAGTTCTACCTTGTCCTGTTGATCAGCTCTGACAAGGTAAATAAATCCACTGGACCTTGGTTTCCCCATGTATACAGTGTAAATGGTGTGGTCCCTGTGAAGCCACTGAGAGTGTCTTACAGTGAGTACACACTCTTCAAACAACACAGAATGTCACTCTGAGGAAACACTAGCATTCACAAAGCACCTGCTCTGGCCAGCAGGACAAGCCAGGCAGGGAGACGCCACACCCTCTTTCTCTTCCCCAGGGAGACTCTTTTCCAGGATGATACTGTGGCCATCCTATGCACATACCTAAAAATCACCCTCCCTTCATGTCTGAAGTCTTTTTGGAATGGGCTATCGAGCAGTGAGGGTCATTATGACTGCCTCATCCTGAGTCTAAAGCTGTAATCCAGAGACCTTTCAGAACTAAGCAGGCAGGGATGCCAGCTCAGGGAGGCTATCAGGGGCTGCACACAAAGTACTGGTACCCCCTATCCTGAAGACCTAATAGTTTACCGCTTGGTCTCTTCTTCAACTCACCCCTGGTCTTTACAGTAGGATAGTCCTCAGCTCTCCTACCACCCAAGACATCCAGAGATTCTTCATTTGCTGTAGCTAAAACACCCACAACCTTCTAGTTCAAACCTGAGGACATTCAGCCAGCCCTCCCTGCCTGTAAGAGGCCCACTTGAATCATGTGTTTCTGCTATGCTCTGCTTGGTGGCTACCAACAATCAGCACATGTTTCCCAAGGTCTGCCTGGAGTGTGCAGTGGATACCTGCCCTTCTCCACTCCTAATGAGGGCTTGTGTTAACGGAGCACCTAAGACTGAACTGGCTTACATTCTTCTGACCTTTCATGCTCTGCCCCTTGAACTCAAGGCTCTGTGACTGCTGTGTTTCTCTTGTCCAGTGTCCAGTCCCCTCAGCACTACTGCCTTCCTGTGAACTGCCTCTATGCACACATGGGTGTCCCGTGCTAAGCCTTCAGCCCAGGGTTTCCCAGGGTCTTGGTTTGTAGACCCAGAGTGTCTGAGGCCTTCTGCACCTACTTAGAGACACTGCTGTTTTGCCCAATTCCCATCCATTAGGGCTGGGCACTGGCTTTGCCCATAACAATAACCAGAATAGAGAGGGAGAGGAGCCCCCTTTGGTCATCTGCTCCATCTGCAGATACTAAAGTTCTTGCTTTGTTTATTTTTATTTCAGACAAAGTCTTGTATCATGTAAGCGAAGTGGGGCTTGAACTCCAGAGGCAATCCTCCTGCCTAAGCATTCTTAGAATCACAAACATGAAACGCCATATCCACCCTCCTTGTTTTCTTCTATTGTTTTGGAGAGAGTGTCTCCCCTTGGCTGGAGTTTGGGGACCCTCATCACCTAAGGCTGGCACTGCCTCCTGGGAAAGCCTGCTCTACTTGGTCAGGCAAAGTGGTCAGGATCTTACTTAGTGGCTTCAGTCTTGGCTACCTCCACTGGATGAATCTCTAAGTACCCGGAGCCACATTTTTCTTATCTGCAAAGTAGTCGTGCCAACTGCCTGATGCTCATGGACTGGCCCTACTATCTCGGGACAGTGCAATGTGGTCAGAAAAATGATGGGCTCCAGACACCTAGAAGACCCATGAGGCAGCTGCTTGCTAACTGCCTTAGCATAAGAGTTTATCCTGGGTTGTCAGGGACAACCCCCCCCCCTAAAAAAAAACCCAAAAACAAACAACAAAAGAAAAAAAACCACCCCCCCCCAAAAGAAACAAACGAAAACCAAGAAGGTTTTCTATGTTGGGAAGAGAGAGCAGAACAAGGGAGAAGGCAGCTATGGAAGCTACCCCCCATCAACCACTGTGGGAGCCGATGGGCCTCCAGAAGGGACCAGACTCACTAACATCCTGGTTCTAGACCAGGAGGTCTATTCAGGGCTGTGCTTGCAGAGTTACAAAGTAGCAGGTGCATCTGTGGGAAGAGTTTGCTTCAGAGAGTACAGAAACAGATACTATTGTAAAGCAACTGCATAGGGCTCTTGCCCAGTAAGCACTCTACACACTCCAGTCAGACTGGAGCTCCTGAGGAAGTTTGAAAGCTAGGAGTGGTGCACAGAAGGCTAAGGTAGGAGGGTAAGGCAATCAAGGTAGGCTAAGCTACACAAAGAAACTCCGTTTCAACACACCCACCACACACACAATGAAAAGATTTTGATGGAGCCGATGGAATCAACTGTGTACACACACACCACTCTTCTTGACCCCTTGTCTTGGGTTGAGTGGGAGTCTCCAGCAGGAGTGTCATAGTAAGGGCAGGGAGCAGGAAAGGGCCATGGGCAGAAGAGGACCACAGCTGCTGTGGGGTGTAGCTGGGGATGTGCTTGAATGAGCAGGTAGCTGGAATGGAGAAGGGCATGGTTAGGGTAGAATTTGATGGAAAGGATGTTCCCCAGGGGGCCCCCTATGCTGATTACACAAAAGAGCAATGGTGAGCCCTGAGGCCCCCAATTTTCTGTCCTCAGCCTTGCTGGAAGAACCTGGGTGAGTAGATCAATGGCCTGTGGGGGCTCAGGACTCATCCTGCTCTTGCCTCTGTCTATCCTGGAGAGCAGATCAGTCTTGTTTCATGTCCTAGGAGAAAGCTCCTATCCAGGATGGCTGGACTCAGAAAGCATTTGCTTGTCAGCCCCAGGCCATGCTGGCAGTGAGAAGATGGGGTGGCGGGTGGGGGAGTGGGGGGTGGAGAGTGGGGGGGGTACAAGGAGGGGGTAGGAAGCTCCAAGGACTGGTCCTGACAGGGACAGAGACAGAGGAAGCTAGCAAAGATGATGAGAGAAGGGGGCCTACGTCTGTTCTCAGGATAAACTGAGTCTCTTGACAAAGAACCTGACAGAGTGTGACAGCCGAGCAGGGGGGTTGCCTGCTGGGTATGGCTCGGTGATAGTGCCCTTGCCTGACATGCAGGAGCTCTGAGTTCCGATCCTCTGGGCTGAAAAATAATAATAAACAACAAAGGTACCGGGTATCTGTCCTTGGCACAACATGGCAGCCCCACCCAGAGGACACTGTCTTCCACCTTCCAGAACACACACTGGGGTCTCTGCTGACTCATCCTGACCTAAGCAATGCTCAGGGGCTGGTATGTCGATTTTTTGCACGTTTTCTTTTCAGAGGATAAATTATGTTGAGTTAACATGGATAATTGAGTGTAAAACTCCCTAAAAATAACATGCAGGTGCTAGGCCCTTCCGGCAGCCTCTTCCCATGCCTTCCAGGGGAAAGAAGACAATCTGAAGCTGTCTGGCCAGGTTCTTTGACTCCCCTTGATCCTCCTAGACTGACTATCCACACCACCCATTGCAGGGGCCAGCTAGGTTTCTCTGAGGGCTGGGGTGGGGGTGTGTGGATGCAGCCTTGGTTATGCCCACGATGTAAATCCTGGGGGGTGGGGGTGTGTATGGATGCAGCCTTACTTATGCCCACGATGTAAATCCTGGGGGTTGGGGGTGGAGCGTGTGTGGATGCAGCCTTACTTATGCCCATGATGTGTATCCTGCCCGGACTCAACATTGGGTGTATTCCAGGTAGTAAGTTTTGCCTGATACTTAAAATAGGATCATCTTTGTGGTCTAGGAGTACCAGTCACAGCGGTCAGTTGTTAAATAGCTAGGGACCTTGGGGACAAATCACACATGTTAATCTTCACATACAGAGAAGCCAGGTCACTATAACATGGACAGGTCTTTGGGGCTTGGGGACAGAATTCCAGGGAGACCAAACACAGACCTGTTTCCTCTACCCGTGGAATCTAGGCAGCACTCATTTCTCTCAAGTGACTACAAGCTTGGGTGTCCAGGGCCTTGATTGGGGTCAGTCACAGAGGCAGGGTCAACACCCACATAGCTAACTGTGGTCTCTGACCCCTTCTGAGGCTGGACTGAGGCCATGTGGTCTACCACAAATCCCACTATCAACAGAGACGATGCAGTGTCCGACACCCCAGGCACACCAGGATCAGCTTATCAGACAGGACACTGGGAAACGGAAGGTTTCCAGCCACCGCCCAGGAGTCTGCTCCAGACAGTCCTTTCTCTAGGCAGGGTTGGTTCTAAGTATCAATGCAATCAAGCCAGGTCCATCTTCCCATGCTGCTGATTCCAGGGAAGCCAATCTGCTAAGGTTGTTAGAGCCCAACTAGCTGGCTCATCAGTCTTTCCACCAGTTCTTCCGGTACCGGTGCAGGCAGCAACTGCGTGGATAAACTAAGCTGTGGCCCTGTAGCCGTTGTGTGTATAAGGACTGGTTCTTTCACAAGGGAGCTGGGTCAGACCCACGGTATTGACAGAATTTGTCAATGTATCCATCCACATTACTTTGTTTCCATTTCACCTCATTTGAACATTTGCCTGTTACCATTTCCGAGATGAGACCACATTTCCCTTTACCCACAGCATCCTTACACTTTAGACCAACCTCTGAGAGGTGAATCTTGCTCCCTCTGTGAGTGTACAGGACCTAGAGAGCTCTGTCCTGAGAGTCATCTAGTATGAAATGGCTGAGAGCTGAGCTGAGCTCTGGACCCTGTCACCCACACTACTATCTGTGACCAAAGCCTGGTGCAGACAGCATGGCCTGCCACACCTCAGTCTTTCTATGGAAGGGAGGGACTGGACAGACTCTCTGGCATGTGGACAGAGAAGGATACACTAGACACTGATAAGAGAAAGTCATGAGATAACATTTACAAAGCCATGGTCAAATATGTGGCTCTAGGTGAATGAATAGACACACCATTTGACAAGCTTCTGGAACTTTCTCATGAAAATGGCTACTTCCAAAAGCAGTAAGGGAAATTGTGGCTTATCAAAGAGGACTATTGGGAGCCCTATACTTACTTCTTTGGCTTTTCCTCCTTGCGAGTCTCTTGGTAAACAGGCTTGAGAGCCACACGGTTCTACTTGCCACCACTACCAAGCCACCTCACACATCTCCAGCGTGTTTCAGAATGCCCAAATCTGCCAAGACACCTGAGTCCTTGGATATGGCTCAGGCTGCACAGTGAAACAGCTTAGCCCATGGGTTGGGGGATTATGGTGTCTGCTTGTCACGTTCTTATCTCCAGGAGTAATGAGCTGCTTCAAGAGATGCATGGCTATGATCCTATCTCTGCCTATTGTTGAATACCAGGACAACACTCAGCCAATCCGGATCCAGGACCAGCTCAGTGCCAGCTGCAACACTTTGCACACTGACATGCCCCCACCATCCTTGACTCCCCCAACACCTGAGTGCAGGGAGGAGACTCTTCACCTTAAGGGGTTTTGTGACTGTAACCCACCCCTGCCATCCAGGATACCTGTCCATTATGGTCTGCATGTGAAATGTCCCCACAGGCTCTTGTGTTTAAACACATCACTTCCAGTCGATGGTTGTGTTTTGGGGGGGGGTTGTGGAACATTAGGGTGTAGTACTTTTCTTGGGAGGGTTGCTTCTTGGTTTGAGGAGGGTCAAGCCTTGCAGGTTTTGGACCAAGTTCAAAGCCATGTAGCAAGCAGCTATTGGATGCTGTGAATGCTGCATGGCTTCCTGACTGATGGGCTGCTCTCTCTCAAACTGTAAGCTGAAAATATTCTATCACATTGACACATCATGGTACTGTGACACAGTAAGAAGCCTGTGTTTTGTCTCCAGCCACAGTGGCTAGCATAGGAGAGTCTTTGATTTGAAATTTGAACTTTGAACTTTGGTCCCAGTTTTCTACATGGAACCTTGACTTCTGTGACATCCTTAGTGATCAGAACGTCTTTATTTGGGAAATAATTCTATAATTAGGGGCTGGACAAAACAGGGCATCAGAGAAAATGTGAATAATATGTAAATATTATTCCTATGAACATCTTTTATTCTCAAATATGCTCATAGAAAGATCATATGGCCCTGCCACCTGGCCTCTCTGGATCCTTGGCCTCTCTCTAGCTCAGACCCAATTCCAAGTTAACAATGTTTTTCTCCCTTAATAAACTATCTTCCAGGCTTGGCGGCTAAGAGCACTATCTGATCTTCTAGAAATTCTGAGTTCAATTTCCAGCAAACCCATGGCGGCTCACAACCATCTGTACTGGGATCTGAGGGTCTTCTGGTATGCAGGTATACATGCAAGACAAAGCACTCATAAAATACATACAATAAATAAATTTTAAAAAATCATCCTTTCTATTACTGTGTCTCTGTCCAATCTTCTTTTTTTTTTTCCAGTACACAAGATGATGGGAAGATTAGTGATTGTCCTCTGTCCTGAGATCCATATCTGTAACAGGAGACGTGTATCCCACTCATGAGCAGCGGTGCTATGTGACAGGCAACTGAGATTCTCCATCCTTGCCGGTCACAGCTTCTAGATGTTAATAGTGTGGGGGTCCTGCTAGCACAGTGCAAAGAGCTACAGCCAAAACCTCAACAAGACTGTCCTTAGAGTCACCCTCCCCTGCTCAGGTACTGGATGAAGTTGGTTGGAGTCTGTTGCTCCAGGCTGATGAGTCCCTGACTGACTTTTATGGAATGGGCCAAAAGCCCAGCCCTGTCCCTCAAGATGGAACAAGTGTTGAGCTGTAGTTTGTTCTCCAGACCTCTCTGGTCAGAGACAGGGCTTCATCTACTTCTGTTCCCCTGCTGGCCCCACCCAACCTTTTGTTTGTTTGTTTGTTTTTTTCAAGACAGGGTTTCTCTATATAGCCCTGGCTGTCCTGGAAGTCACTCTGTAGACCAGGCTGGCCTCGAACTCAGAAATCCACCTGCTTCTGCCTCCAAAGTGTTGGGA
Organism: Mastomys coucha; assembly: GCF_008632895.1. Lineage (NCBI taxonomy): Eukaryota > Metazoa > Chordata > Mammalia > Rodentia > Muridae > Mastomys > Mastomys coucha. Next base: position 167,035,933 of record NW_022196897.1, on the reverse strand, counting down.
TTAAAGGTGTGTGCCACCACTACCCAGCTTTTTTTTTTTTTTTACTCCCTCCTTGGGCCTGACCTGCTCTCACACAGGCTTCCTGAGGAACAGAAACTGCTCAGCAGCTCCCAGGAGACCATCTCAGGGATATAACAGTGAAGGCTGGCAGCCTTGTTGGATAGGTTTAAAACATAAGAAGCTGGTTATAGAAGCCTTCATCTATATGATCCCAGCATTTGAGAGGCTGAGGCAGAAGGGTACCAGGAGCCCAGAGCCAGACAAAGTGGTCTCACAAAAACAACCAACCAACCAATCAAAGAAACATCAAAGAACCCAGCAACCTTAGAGGACTCTCCCTGTCAAAGGTGGCCAAGCACACAAACTCAAAATATTTATATCAATGGGGTCGGAGCCGTGAGGAGGCCAGCAGCAGCCAGGATGGGCTTGAGCCAGGAAGGAAGGCATCAGACTAACATGACTGACTAGGAATCAGATGAAAGTTAAGCCCAGGACCCAGCCATTGGAAAGGACTTCCCATGGCATAGTAATGGTACATACATTTAATCCCAGTACTCAAGGCCAGCCTGGTCTACAGAGTGAGTTTCAGGACAGCCTAGGGCTACACAGAGAAACCCTGTTTTGAAAAACAAATGAACAACCCAAAAATGATAATAAAAAGACCTCTTCTTGTACTCTACCAGATTTCCCCTTGAACTGTACAAATTCCCTCCAGCAAACAAATAAATCCAACCACAGTTAGGAAATCCAGTGGGGAATTCCCCTTGAGACTCACATGCACACTAAGGAAAAGGTAATTATAACACGGGATGGTTTATGCACAGTAAATATAATGTGATATAATCCATGGATGCCAGCCACCTACATGAGTCAAGGAGAGGTCTGCCTTCATGGACCCACTCCCTTCCCTGTGAAATCGCAAGTCCCTGAGCCCAGAGATGAGCAGTGATTCTGGAGACTTGCTTGCTTGTACAGCTCCCACTCTATGGAGCATGTGGTCTGCTTTCACCTTTAATAAAAACCTGTCCCTTTGTTACTGGTTCTCTGTGTCTTCCTCAATTCTTTGTTCAAGACACAAAGAACTTGGTTGTTTCATCCCAGAAGACCCCCTCAGTGACAGTCTTAGAAGGGCTATGGAGCTGCCAGAGCTATTGCTAGATCTTCATGTGGTTAGTGATCAATATCTTCTAACTGGTTCAAGCCAGCAGGAACTTCTGTGTCTGTACATTCTTCTAATCTGTTTGTCTATCTACCAATGCAGGATAAATAGAGAACTACTTTCAGTGCCAAGGAGCAAGATGGACCTCTCTTGGTTCTGGACCCAGGAAGGACCCAACTCGTTGGAACAAGGGCTGAATAGTTTGTCAGACTTCCTTGCCCTCCCCCTGCTCAGGGGGAGCAGCAGATGCTGCTGCCAGCTGCCTGTTTCCCTCAAAAATCTCTGAGTGCACCCGCAAGGCTCTGCACCGCACGGATCTACAATCTGGCTCTTAAAAATATCACCGTGGAGAGGAAAAGGAACATTAGTGCGCTTAAAAAAACTGTGTTCCCAAATAAATGAGCAGTTAAAGCAAAATCAGATTATGATGCCCATAGAAATCGCACCTCGTCCCTCCAAAACATTCAAGTGCTGGTCTGGGAGACTCAAACACCATTACCATTACAATGGCGGAATCTAGGTGGGGGTGTCGGGGACTTGCAGGAATCTAAGCCCTTGGAGGCTCACCTTCCCTCCTTCCTTCCCTCCCTCTGCCTGCATGTACATCCATCTATAATGAGCACAGTGGCAAACAGAGGTGATATGAGGTCTACCTTTCCTTTACAGAAGCAGCCTTGGAGTACCAAGGATTAAGTTCAATAGTAGAGCGCTTATTTGTATGTGTGTATGTGTGTGGTGTGTGTGTGTTTGTGCACATACCATAATGTGCGTGAGGAGTTGGTACTTTCCATCCACAATGTAGAATCATGGGAGCTGAACTCAGGCTGTCTGGTTTATCAGCTTGGTACCTTTATGATCTGAGTCATCTTACTGGTCCACGATAAATCCGTAGTGCCTGTTAACCCCTTGTTAACCTTCATGACATGCCAGAAGCTCTCCTCTGCCTACCCAGACTAGAAAAGATCCCTTTGTTTTGAGACTTACCCTACTTCTTCTGGGAAGTCCCAAGGTCTCTGTTCCTTGTAGCCAGGCCTGCAGTAGGTCTTAGCCTGGAGCTTTGATGGCAATGCTGAGTCCTGAGTCCAATGCTGGCACCTGTGTTCTGCCCTGCTCCCATTTTTCTTTGAGATGGTCTGGCTCTGGTTCCCCTCTCTGGTGTCTGACATTGCTGTGTGTGCTTGAGCACTGATGGAGCACCTTGGATGGTCACTCCCGAGCTGTAAGACAAGACTGAGACGGTGAACAGAAGAAATGGGAGGGGGCAGGAGCAAGCTCATTACCCATGGTCCATGACCAGCTAGAAAATCTTGACAGTGTCACACGTGAATAATTTCTCTTTTCTCTGGAAATTCTGAGGCCGGATAACTGAGATGATTTTTTCTGAGCTGCTCTGGGTGTGTGAGAACAGAACGGAGGGAATTTGCTTCTTCCTGTGTCAGCTCCCCCACAGCAGGGCATCACTGCACGGACATGCAGCTCCCCCATGACAGGGCATCACTGCACGACATGCAGCTCCCCCATGACAGGGCATCACTGCACGGGCATGCAGCTCCCCCACGACAGGGCATCACTGCACGGGCATGCAGCTCCCCCACAGCAGGGCATCACTGCACGGGCATGCAGCTCCCCCACAGCAGGGCATCACTGCACGGGCATGCAGCTTCCCCAACAGTAGGCCACCATTGCACAAGCATGTAACTCCCCAACAGCAGGGCATCACTGCATGGGCATGCAGTTCCCCACAGCAGGGCATCACTGCACAGGCATGCAGCTCCCCACAGCAGGGCATCACTGCATGGGCATGCAGCTTCCCCACAGCAGGGCATCACTGCATGGGCATGCAGCTCCCCCACAGCAGGGCATCACTGCACGGGCATGCAGCTCCCCAACAGCAGGGCATCACTGCATGGGCATGCAGCTCCCCCACAGCAGGGCATCACTGCATGGGCATGTAGTTCCCCACAGCAGGGCATCACTGCACAAGCATGCAGCTCCCCAACAGCAGGGCATCACTGCATGGGCATGCAGTTCCCCACAGCAGGGCATCACTGCACAGGCATGCAGCTCCCCAACAGCAGGCCGCCATTGCACAGGCATTTAACTCCCCAACAGCAGGCCACCACTGCATGAGCATGTTACTCTTCACAGCAGACCACCTTTGCATGGGCATGCTACTTGAAGAGGATTTTGAGGACTGCATTAGTTATCCTTTTTCATTGCTGTAACTAAACATCTGACTTAAGCAACTTAGGAGGAAGGGTTTATTTTAGCTCACAGCTCATGGATTAGTGCACCATAGTAGCAGGTCTAGATCTGCCCAAGGTAGTGACAGCCTCTCACCTGCCAATGACCAGAAAACAGAGTTGAGACCAGATGCAGGGTATGGTTGGAACCCCCAAGGTCTGCCCCTAGTGGCTTATGACTGCCAGCAAGACTCTATTACCCAAAGATTCCACAATCTCTCTGAACAGTTCTTCCAGCTTAGAGACAATGTTCAAACATGTAAGCCTGTGAAGGACATCTCTCAGGCACACAGTAACAAGGACTGCATCTAGTCCCGGCTTTTGGTCTTCCAGACCTGTGTACAAGATCTTGCTGAACAGTCCTGAGGACCTGAGCACATTTGATATTTAGTGATTTTCTCCAAATTAAAACCCCTGGAAAGAAGGAGGCCTGTAATATTTAGGAAGTAAATAAAACATTCAAGGCACAGGAAGCTCCTGAAGTTTACAAGATACCTATGTCCCAGGGTTATATAAGCAGTAACAGTGGCTGGGGAGGGGAGATCCTTCAAAAGGATGGAGCTGCCCATGTATTGAGCAATAAAGCCCTGGGATGCAGCTCTCTTCAGGCTTCTCAAGAGCGGATACTTTAGTCATGTGTTTTCCTGTCAGAAATCCACAAAAGGGCTGGAGAGATGGCTCAGGGTTTAAGAGCACTGACTGTTCTTCCAAAGGTCCTGAGTTCAATTCCCAGCAACCAGATGGTGGCTCAAAACCATCTGTAATGGGATTTGATGCTCTCTTCTGGTGTGTCTAAAGACAGCTACGGTGTACTCATATGCATAAAATAAATAAATATATCAAGAAAGAAAGAAAGAAAGAAAGAAAGAAAGAAAGAAAGAAAGAAAGAAAGAGAGAGAGAGAGGGAGAGAGAGCAAGAGAGAGAGAAAGAGAGAGAGAGAGAGAGAGAGAGAGAGAGAGAGAGAGAGAGAGAAAGAAAGGAAGAAATAAATAAAAAAACTCACCAGTTCGCTATGCTAGACTTGAGTGGAAATGTTTCTTCTGTGTGTTGCCAGCACTCTGTCTGGGGTGGGTAGGCGTTTGTGTCTCCTCAGAAAAAGTTATACAAGAGATCCCAGGCTGGGATATGCAACGCTTGATTCTTCTGGGGCTTTCCTATGTGTGGCTGGTGACCAGAAGCCACCTGCAGCCAGTTCTCCTTCAACAGTGCTGAGGGACACCCCTGGAAGGCTGTCACTGAACTCTATTCTGAAACTGCCTATGCACCGAGGAGAGACTCTCCATTTTGTCAGGGAATATCAGTACCATAAATAGGAAGAACACAGTGAGTTAGCTGTGAGCTGGAAAATACTGGAGCTGGCAGAGGCTCCTGTGGGTTAAGGCACCAATTGCCTGACACCACACCAGCAGAGCCAATAGGACAATCAGCAAGCCAAAACAAACTGATGGAGCTCTGTTCTCCACCTTGCGTTCTGAGAAACAGCCAGTCAGAGCATTGGAAGCTGGTAGGGTGTTGCCTTCTCATTACCAAGAAACCCTCTCTGAAGCATCTGGTCTGCCGTGGCGCTTCACTGCTGCGCACATAATGTTAATGTCCCCACAGCCCCTCTGCTGTGAAATAAATGAGGAAGCCAAGAGCATAGGAGAGCAGAGTGGGCCTTTTCCCCCAGAGGCCTGTGCATCGGTGGGATTACATTACTGTGGCTGCCGGTCTCTTTTGTTCCTCTGCTTTCCTGTGAGGACTCCAGCTCCCCTGAGCAAGGAGTAAGCAGGTCACAGGTCATGCCCCTCTGAAGCTGGTTTTTCCCTGGAGGTGGTTGGGAGAGCAATATTGATTCTGGGACTTATGAGATCCTGTAGATCCCTGTGGGCCGAGACCCATGGGGCAGGGTCTGGTAAGGCCATACATTGGAATGAGGCTTGGGAAGCAACGGGGGAAGGGAGGCGAAGTGGGACAGGGAGGATGGCCCAGGGGAGAACAAACTGGTCTTCAACTTAATCACAGGTGCAGTTCAGCCAAGGACTCTGTCTGCTGTGCCAGGCTATCCTTAAGGACACAGATGTACAGCCACAGCAGCTGAGGGATGTGGCCTCCACGTGGAAGAGGTGAGGTCAGGGTTAGCAGAGACAGCTGAGTGGAGTAAAGTCAGCCAGAGGTTTGCTGCTTTAACCCTCCTTCCTCCATATCAGCTTCTCACACAGGGCTTCCGTCGGGCTAGCTACTCCACAGCCATGGCTTTTCCTTATTTTCCATCCCCGGCCTTCTAAACAATGGTGCCCTGTAATCAGCCTTTGGGATGCCGATGGCCAGGATCCTCTCTATTTACCAAGGCCCCTAGAGCAGTTAGGCAGCAGTCTTGCCTTCTCAACCTCCATGGGGTTTTAGGCGTAGCTACCACCTTCCAGATCATCTTAAAGGGCTGGAGACTACCAGGACATTTCTGAAAAAGAATAGGTCCCAGAAGGGGTGAGTATAAAATCGAGATACTTGAGTGACCAAAGTGCCGGGCAGACTACCATAGCTGGGACTGGATAGTCCCTCCTACTGCATCCCACAAAGGAACCCACCACTCACCCAGTTCTAGAGGTCGCAGAGTCATCACCCAGCGAACTTCAGGTATCCACTTGTGTGCCTGGCCTCCTCAGTGGTAGGATAACCTCTCCCAGCTCTGGCATTCACACAAACCCACAAGCCATGGAAGAAGACAGGATAGCAAAGGGAGACGCATAGCCCGGTAGATGGACGGGAGCCACAGAGCACAGCCCACCTTAGTCAGGAAGGATGGTGGAAAGCCTGGTTTGCATCCATAAAGGTTATGCTCATCATGCAGAGAAAGATCAGAGGTTGGCTGGACCTCTGCAGTCCTCTGTCCGTGCTTCTGAGTGTTGGTATTGCAGGTATATCGCCACACCTGGCTGAGAGATTAACTTCAGGGGCTTTTGTGATGAATCTGAGTTTCCAAACTGAAGTACTGATGTGGGCTCCTGCTGAGACAGGTGCTAATGTACCTCCTTTGAAGAATTTAATGAGTTCCTCACAAAATAAGTCCTCCTCCTGTGAGCCAGGCACCCAGTCTGTTCAGATCCTGAGGTCCCCACAACCAGTTCTGTGGGTTCCATGGTTCCATGTGTGTGAGGTGCCTCCATGAGGCTGGGCCATGGCTGCCACCCAGCACGCTGCACCATAGCAAGCCACTGCCTTCGCAATCAGCTAGAGTAGGGTAGGGGTTACAGCTGTCCCCCATTCCTCCCATCCCCTGGGATCAGCCTCCATGTGAAGTTGGATCCTGGCCTTCAAAGGGTTAGAGCCCTGGGCTTTCCTTCAAAGTCAAAGCTATCCTGCTTACACACAGAGGTATCCAGTGTGCTCACAAGGAACTCAGGAAACAGAAGCAGAGCTGCTCTCTCTGTCTCTGTCTCTGTCTCTGCCTCTGCCTCTCTCTCTCTCTCTCTGCACGTGTGTGTGTGTGTGTGTGTGTGTGTGTGTGTGTGTGTGTGTGTGTGGACTGGGCTTGCCTAGGAAGCAGATGGAGTTAGGGGAGGGGAGGGTTAGAGATGAGCAGGGTCAGGGGTCAACAAGGTCAACAGAGAGTGGGGTCAAGGTTTAGTGTAATCAAAGGTAAGCAGAGGTCAGAATTGAGCAGGATCAGAGATGAGCAGAGTAAGGGGTTAGAGGAATAAGGGGTGAGTGGTGCTGAGATTGAGCAAGGTCTGTGGTAAGCAGGCTTATGGGTAAGAGGCTGGGATGAACAGGCTTAGGGTGCACAGGGTCAGAGCTACACAGAGGAGGCGTTTTGACCACACAGCTTATAGGCAGGGACACACTTGCAAACCCTAATGCTCAGCAGTGTAGTGATGGCGTACACCTTTAGTCTTAGCACTCAGGAGACAGAGGAGGGTGGCATCTGTGAGCTTGGAGGCAGCCTGGTCTACAGATCTCAGGACAGCCAAGGCTACACAGAGAAACAATGTGTTCAGCCCCTCTCCCCCCTCAAAAAACCCCTAAAGTGCATTGGGGTGAGGAGCAAGAGTTTCTATTTGGGACAGTGGTTCTCAGCCTTCCTAGTGCTGCAACCCTTTAACACAGTTCTGGTCCTGGTAACCCCCAACAATAAAATTATTTATTGCTACTTCATAACTATTATTTTGCTACTGTTATGAGTCATTATGTAAATATCTGAGGGAATGAGTGGAGGGGGTGTCCCTTTTGTCCAGTGGCCTCTTTCTCTCTTTGTGCCTCATTCTCCTTTGAGACTTTCCCTTTCCTCCCGGTCTCCCCCTCCTTGTTTTTCAGCATGGCTGAGTTTTCGTCATTCCGGAGCTGTAGAACATGACGTTCAGTCACAACTATGGTATTAGTGGGGTAATAGACTGCACGCCTCTCCACGGTCGACTGCTGTCCTCGGCAAACAGAGGGACGCGCCTGTCTCAGCTGCGCGTGGAGAAAAGGCTCATTTGAGCTGGTGCTTGGAGATAATGTCTTGTGAATAGCTATTTAGCCATCACCTGTCATCCCGGCCAGGAAGCTGCGCACAGGGGTGCGGGAGATTTATAGAGATGCAAAGCTCATTTTTCTCAGAAAGAGTCTGTGGGCGGCTCTGCTCGAGCGAGCGAGGACAGAGCAGCTAGCTCTACCCAGATGTAGGGGCCAAGATCACCCAGCCATAGAGGGAGGTTCTGGACCCAGGAACCACCACCCATCCGGAAGAACTCCCCACCCAGCTCTCTTCCTAATTCCTTAGCTCGGAGGCCTCAGGACTCTTTCAGTCACAGAGCTGAGAGAAAAGAAGGTCGAAGGTCCCTTTTACCGGCTCTACTACAGACAGGGAAGAAAAGAAGAGGGGAGAAGCAATTGGGGGGAGGGGAGGAGGGAAAAGGAAGAGAAGAAAGAGAGGGCAAGAGAGGCTGGAGAAAAGGAAGGGAGGAGGGGGAGGGGAGGGAAAAGGAAAGAGCAGGAGTGGGAAGTGAGGGCAGAAGTCGATAGGATAAAGGAGGGAGGGTCAGCCGTTGGAAAAATCTGGAGAGACCCTCCCAGGTGACACCGTCCAGGTGAGAATGAAGGCCAAGCCTCCAAACGGACCTGGTGCTTCCTCCAGAGCAGAATCCTTTGTGGCAATGTGCCTTCTGGGCATTTGTCATGATCCTGGTCAAAATCCAATTAGAGGGGAACTATTTGTGAGGCACAAACTGTGTGGTACATCTTTCTGAATTTATTCTCTTCTTTCTTAAGAGCAATCAAGACAAAAGGAGAAAACCACCTGCCTCAGACAAGTGAAAAGGAGCAAAGGAGCTTGCACTGAGCTGCCTCAGAGCTCCTTTTTAGTGGCTGCTCACGCCCTGCATGCCCCTCCACACACCCTCCCTACTCACCCATTCCCATTCACCCCTGCTAGCCCCTTCCTCTCACCTTGTGCCCTCTCCTCTCACTCCTGTTCTAACAGGTCCTGTCCTGTCTTTGGCTGGCCCCTGGCCTACCTATCACTTTTTGTCCCTTGGTCCCTCTGCAGGAGCCCACAGAAGCCTCTGTGGGAGAGTAAGAAATTAACAGCAACTGTTCTTGTTGTTGTTGTGTCATGTTGTTGTGTCTTGTGGTCATGAGATACAATCTACATTCACTTGGTCATGGGGTGAGGAAGGGGCCTGGGGCTAATCAGGCTCCTAATTAGTGACTTCCAGGTGTGGTAATTGCCCAGCAGTTGAGTTGCTGCCAGTTAATCACTGAGGGCTCCTCAACTACTCTCCTGGAATAAACTGCTCTCCTGGAATGGGGGTGGATCTGGAGACAAGGTGGGAGGTGTATATCAGAGGCCTTGGCTTCGGTAACAATCTGAGGACCTGGGGTACCTGAGACTATCCTGAAGGGGCACGAGGGTGGCTAGCTACGTTTATTAGAAGCAGGTGGCTCTCAATCTGCTTGGAGATGTCGATATCAAGCATTGAAGACACACTAGCACAACAGTCAGAGTGTTTGGGAAGATTGAAGCTCCAAGAGGAGGTACATGCCTGGCAGGTGTCACCTGGTGCCATGTGTGGCCACCACAGGCTAACCACTCTGTGCCATTTTTCTCTGTTGAACAAGGATGGGGATGCCTTTGGTTATTTAATAAAATCTGCATTCATTAGAAATGAGGTCTTGGTGAATCCAGGCCATGTTATCACCTTTTTCTGGAAGTAGGGAAACTGAGGCATGAGTTAAAGAGCCTATGAAGCCCTTGCATGATTAGAGGGTACAGTGTGTACAGGAATCACTCAACCATGGGAGAGGATGTGTCCTGATCTGGGACAGCCAACCTCAACTGCCACCATTAAAGAGAGGAGGGAGGGAGGGAAAAGCAAGAGAGGGAGGGAGGGAAAAGAAAGGGAGGGAAGAGGAAGGGAGGGAGGAGGGAGGGAGGGAAGAGGGGGGAGGAAAGAGGGAAGGAGAGAGAGAGGGAGGGAAGAAGGGAAGGATGAGGCAGAGGCAGAGAGGACGCGCTCAGTTTGAGCTCCTTCTGAGGAAGTTCCCAAGAGCCTGTAGTCCAAGATCAACACAACTTGGAATAAATGATCAAGTTATGAATTAAATACAACAGAAATGTAATTACCACAGGAACCAGCTGAGAATAAAATAGATTATCCCTGTAACAGTCATTAAGCTGTTATCACATGAACCCCTCTAATGTGTTGCTGATTAAAGTCAATCCTAGCACAAATGATCTTCTCATGGGGTTGTACTTGGCTCATCTTGGGTCCTCACAGAGCATGCACGGAGAGCTTCTGGGGTCTGAAATCCTCTGACTGATTCATACATGACCTGTGAAGACCATGGACCTCCAGCTTCCACCCACAAAGGGCCACCTAGTGGCCCTAGGATGACAAGGTCCTAGGATTGAGCTGGCCCTGGTTGCATGTCCTCAGATCTGTGTGTGAGACTGTAGAGATGGCCAGTTTCTGCTTGCCAACAGTTCCTTTGCATTCCTGACCATGGGTGGCATTAGCTGACAGCTCCTGGTCCCATACTACATCCAGCACACTCATTGAGCACCAACTGTATGCCAGATACTGTTGTAGATATTAAAAGATTCCAGCCACCTAGCTTTGGTCACAGCAGTCACAGAGGGGTGTCCTGGAAAAGCTTGAAGTACTTGTGCAAAGGCCCTGGGGCAGGGGCTAAGAATGTATATATGCATCCTGGCATGTGTATATGGATAAGTGTTATTTAGGTGTTTGTAAACACACACCACTGTACCTGTGTGTATGGAGTCATATTTGTACATAGATCTGTATGCATATGTGCACATGCCTTTGTGTGTGTGGCCTTAGCAGAGTGATTCTGGAGGGTCTGGGGCTGGATGTGACTAGAAGAACAGGAAGATATTCACACCAGGCTTGGTGTTCACCTCAGCAAGGGCCAAGTGTGACCTCATTTCCTACATGGCTCCCCTCCGGCTGTAGCAGAGTTGGTCTGGTAGAGTGCTATTGTCCTCCCAGCCAATCCTTGTCACAGCCATGGAAGTGGGACCAGAAAGCAACTCCGCTGGACTTATTTGCACAGCCTGTAGACTTGCCTGGCCATCAGATGGCCTTCATTTCTCAGGAGTTTCCACTCTGAGCAACACCCTGATTCTCCATCCTTGGAGCGCCTGCAATGTCTGCCTCTTCCCTAAGCCTCTTCCTGCCTCAGGCTCTTCTTGGCAGATGGCTTCACAGGCTGATGTGTGGCAGGCTTATCCACCTCGGGACAGAGACTGCAGAGCTGTGGCTGTGGTATTCTCTTAGCTCGTTCTAAAGCCTTTACTCTCTGGCATGAGTTCCTGGGAGTTCTCTGGCTATCATTTCAAACTCTGTTTGTTGTGGCGTGTATGCCCACCACTGAGCATCTGTCTGTCAAACATCCCATCTCCCAAGTCTGCATGAGGTCATAGAGCCATGACCCTTTGATGCCGCCCTCTTCAGTTTAGAGCCAGGAGTCTTCTCATGACTGTAATGACATGCCAAAGGTTCAGAGGCTCACAGTCTGCAGGTTCAGGTTCTGGCGAAGGTACTAAAATGGACAGCAGTTGGGAATGAGGGAACATGGATTAGAGCGGGTGGCTATATGGGTTAACCTTCAGGAAGTAGAGCTGTGGGCAGCATGGGGCTTGCTTCCTTCACAGCCACTCTCTCTCACAAAACACTAAGGATTGCAGGAGCAGAGCCTCATGCTACCAGTGACCTAAGCATCTTCCAGCAGTCACAAGAGCCTTTGAGAGCCCCTCAGGTCACACATATCATCAACTGTTACAGGGATACACATAGACACGGCAGGGCCATAGGCAAGGGTCTTGGTTTGTGGTGATTCTAGGAGGGTCCTGAGGTCCTGTACCCTCCTGTCTCTCTTAGCACCAACTATTGCCTTTGCCACACCTGGCTCAGAGGCCTCTGGGAATCAGTGCTTCTCCAAGGACCTGGGCACCATGTCGTAGTTCTTTTCTTGAAGGACACAGGTTTCTGGATCATGAGTCAGCTGCTCTAGAGTGTGCACATGAGCAGCTCCCCAGGGAAGTGATGCACAAGCTTTCAGCTCTGTGGAGCAGTCTTGAGGTAAGCACAGGCCCAGCCATCCCATAAATGATGTGTTCCATGCCAGGCCTCTGCTGAAGGAGCAGGGATGGGCCAGCTCAGAAGTGGGAAGTGGGTAGGGATGCCCCTGGTCTCCACTGGGTTGACATGGGACACAGAGGGTTCTGTGCCCTAGGAGTTGGGACCAATTTGAGGAAGACATGGTTTGATGGGATATCGGATTGGCATTTTACATAGGCCAGGGAGTGTTCTGTTCAGAACAGCCTAATGAGGAAAGACTAGCATATAGCAGGCCTGAGAGCCGAGGTCATAGCATGCACAGGCAGGCATGTGACCTCCAGGCGTTCAGCTCCCAGATGTGCAACCCCTGGCATGCAGCTCTGCAGGTATACAGCCCCTGTGGAGGTGTGGAGCCCATTCTTTTCCATCTGGGGAGCAATGAACCAAAAAGATAGACGTCGGGTCAGATGTCTGCTAACCAGGAAAGAAGGGATATAGTCTGAGGCCTAAAGCAGTTCCACAGTTTCTTGATTGTTTTTAATTGAATATAAAGAATATGGGTGTGCCACCCTCAGGACCATAATCCTAGAACCTCTTTGCCGCAGTAGTGTATGAGCACCAGAGAAAAACCAACTGGACACCACAGCCTTGACAGCCCAGTTATGGTCTCCTGGAAAGATCTCAGGGCAGAAATGAGCCTCCAACCTTGCCAATTCAAGAGAATCAGGATCCGGGAAGCTGCTGACCCCACAGGGCAACCTTTTCTGACACCCACTCAGCTTAGCCCACGTGTGTAGCTGGAGCGTGGTGGATGCTCCTCATCTGTGCTTCGTCTCTTTGCTTTGGCAAGCCAAAATATTGCCATCCCCAAAGGCTCTCTGATTGTGGGCATCTCAACTGGTTAGTTCTGAGGATACCCAGAGACCTGGAAACCAGTTAATCTTCAGATGGCCTATCAGGTCAGGGCTGAGGTTCCTGTCCTGGTATGTGAATTTCTTCCCCCTGTGATGACTATCCAGGAAAGGCACATGTCACCTTCAGTGGTCACATGAGTCCTTATATACTCCAGCGATGCTCCTGCACACTAGTCCTGTGTGCTTTGTGTAGCGTGAGTCACTGAAAGTCAAGCCCCTGAGATCCTGGTGCCTTAATGGCATAGATCCCGCGGCCCTGTCCTGGGCAGCAAACTACAGGGGACAAAGAGATGGATGGCCTGAGTCCTGGTAGTGTGGGGACACCTGGGAAACTATGAGGGGGGGCATAGTCCCCACATTGGTGATTCTTGACTCTTCTCTCAGATGTCACCCTAGTGGCATCAGTAGGACATAGCAGATAATCTAGTGTGGTGGTTTGAATATACTTGGCCCAGGGAGTGGCACTATTAGAAGGTTTGGCCTTCTTGGAGGAAGTGAGTCACTGTGGAGGTGGATTTTGAGTGTTAGTTTCTTCCTAGCTTCCTGGAAATTAGTCTTTTTCCCATTTACCTTTGGAATAAGATGTAGAACTCTCAGTTCCTCCTGCACCATGCCTTCCTGGATGCTGCCATGTTCCCGCCTTGATGATAATGGACTGAACCTCTGAATCTGTAAGCCAGCCCCAATCAAATGTTATCCTTTATAAGAGTTACATTGGTCATGATGTCTGTTCACAGCTGTAAAACCCTAAGACACCCTTTTAACTGTAAAATCTCCAAAAAGGAGTGAACATCTTAGCTTGTGTGTCATGGAAAGGCCAGTTATCCATCTGATGGAATTTCTATATGCCGCTTCTCTAGGCCAGCTGAATATCAGTGTCTCAGCTAGAAATGTGAAGATGATATCAAGGTGTCTAGAAAGCAGAGTGAGAAGGCTGGTGAGGTGGCTCAGTGGTTAAGAACATTGACTGCTCTTCCAAAGGTTCTGAGTTCAAATCCCAGCAACCACATGGTGGCTCACAACCACCCATAATGAGATCTGACACCCTCTTCTGGTACATCTGAAGACACCTACAATATACTTATATATAACAATAAATAAATCTTTAAAAAACAAAACAAAACAAAACAGAGTGAGGCGCCCAGGGTTCCATCAGAAAAGGCTGCCGTGAGGTGTCCAAGGATTCAGTCAGAAAAGGCTGCCGTGGCCTCTGTCAGCCCCTCTGTGGGGCACACAGGGGCCGTCAGGTGTAAAGTATGGTCAGGAAGTGTTCAGACCCCAGCATAAGTACCAGGAAGACTCTGGACAGATTGTCACAGCCTGTATGAGCAACAGCCAGCCTTTCTGAGAGAGGGGACATGTGTTCTGCATTTCACTCTGCAGCAGAGTGTCGGAACTCTGACACACTGCTTGGGGAGGTGAAATGCAGGGTGCTAGGCTATATTACTTTCTCCCTGTTGGGGTGCCCTGCTCATGGGACAAGGACACCTCAGGGGAGACAAAACCCAGCCTAAGATAGGGTCCCCATTCCATGTTTCTCTGGGTGAAAAATGGCACAGGTTGGGATAGAGGCTGTGGTTCTCAAACTCCTGTGCACGTAGATGCTGCTGGGAACTGTGAAGTGTTGAGAACTGAGGAGGGGGTGGCAAGGGTCTGAGATAATCCTGGGGAGGGGTAATCCATCTTAACTCAGAGTGAGTGCCAGGAGTGGAGGGAGGCCTTCTGCAGTAAACTTAGGCACAGCTCTGTATGATGAAGGCCTCCTCCCATGGGGGTTCTTGATAAGAGAGACAGTCCTTGCTTGTCCACACTGTTCATTCATGGCAGATGAGGATGCATATGACTTACTCAGGTGAACCAGAAACTAAATACCTTTTGCAGGACACCAGGGAAGGGAAGCTTACTGGCTGAACCCTCGAGATCCATCTAGATATCTCATTAGCATACAGAACTCTGGGTTTCTATGCTATGTGACTAGTTGTCATGGTTCTCTTAGTGGGATGTCGTGGTCACATGTTCCAGGACAGGAATTTGGTCAGGAGCTAGTGAACTCTTGCTGTTCTCAATTAAGAATTCAGGGTTCTGAACTTTTGCTACTATTACCAGTTCTGTCTGGTGGCACAGTCCACTGTCCCACAGGCACACAAATTCTTCTTTTGCAGAAAGTGAAATCAAGGCACAGAAAAGCCAAGCAAGCTGTTTGGGGTCATTCAGCCAGTGGATGGGGCTTCTCTGAGCCCAGAGGAGAAGGCTTTGGTCAGAGGCCGAAATGTTTCACTGCTCAGCTGGTAGAGGCCAGCAGGCTCCAAAGTCAGGTGGGCCTACCTGGACATCTGCCACACAAAGAGTCTCCTGTCCCCATCACTCACAATCCTGCTGGAGTGCTGATGGCTGTCCAGGCTGAGTTGGAGTGCCACTCAGGGAACGGGGTGATGTCTCCTTCCTTCTCTTTTTGTGCGTCTGTGTGTCTGAGTGTCTGTGTTGCTCTCTGTGATAGGGTGTTGCCTTGTGTGATGGTTTGAATATGCTTGGCCCAGGGAGTGGCACTATTAGAAGGTGTGGCCCTGTTGGAGTAGGTGTGTCACTGTGGGAGTGGGCTTTAAAACCCTCATCCTAGCTGCCTGGAAGTGAGTATTCTGCTAGCAGCTTTCAGATAAAGATGTGGAACTCTCAGCTCCTCCTGCACCATGCCTGCCTGGATGCTGCCATGTTCTTACCTTGATGGTAATGGACTGAACCTCTGAGCCTTTAAGCCAGCCCCAATTAAATGTTGTCCTTTATAAGACTTGTCTTGGTCATGGTGTCTCTTCACAGCCATAAAACCCTAAGATACCTCGTGTCCTCCTGAAGGGCCTATCACTTCTCCAGACAGGAACTCTGAGACAGCCTGAGCTCCTGCCCTTAGGTGCTGTGGCCTGCACGTCTACTTGTGACAAGAGGTGGGATGGAACTGGTCACAGTGGAGGAGCCAGCCTTTCAAAATGATGCTCATGGGCTAGGGGGATAGCTCAGTTGGAGAGGTACTTGCAGTGAAGATATGAGGACGAGGTCAATCCCCAGCACTGGTGTGAAAAGCCAGACATGACAGCATACACTTGCAATCCTTGTGCTAGGAAAAGAGGCAAGGTAGACAGATCCTTTGGGCAGACAGCCTAGTCTGCTTGGTTAGTTTTTGGCCAGTGAGAGACCTTGTCTCAAAAAACAAGGTGGATGGAGCTTGAGGAATGACATGGAGATTGTCCTCTGACTGCTACATGCATGAATTTACACACATACCTCCTATCTAGCTCCCCCTCAACACACAGGCTTGTGAGATCCCAAACATAGTACATTGGCATTTTCTCAGCAGAGGTGAGGGGTTTGTCTATGAAGTAGGACAGAAAGGCCCTGTATTCTTCATTCCTCTGGAGTTGGGTTGCTGGCAGAGGAGGCCATCTCTGTGTGCAAGTCTCTCAACTCTATACTTACACCCTCACGCTGCATACACTTGCATCTGCACAGTATACATATGGTCACATACACAGCTTATACCTTACCAACAGAAGTGTCTGACTACCCTGTCCCCAATCCCAAGGTTTGCAGATGGGGTCTGAGTCATTCAGAAAGTGGGAGAGGTCTAGAGGTCTGGTTAAAGCCTGTCTACTTGGGGCCGGGGGAAGGAGCCTGCACCATTATTGCCTTGCTTCTGGTCACAATGGCAGTGGGGATCCTCCCCACTCAGAATGTTGTGACCCCAGCCAATGCCTGAGACACCTTATTGCTATGGAAACCTATACCAATGTGGGCAGACAGACCTGCCAAATCATAGACTCAGACATAAAACATCACACAAGGATCATTGGTTTAAATATTAAAATATATTATGTACATATTTTAACCAAAAACATAGAAACACAAAGTCCACACAAGCTGTGTGGCACTTCAGATGGGATCACATCCTCAATGTAGTTTGCTTGGACACAAGTCACATGATCAAGTACAAAACTGATTCCATAAACACCATTCAGTGCAAAATATACATCCAGACATAATGATTCAAGTTGCTCCCGCCCCGCATGGAGGTCACCAGGCTTCCAGGACAGGCAGTAAGCGGATTCAAGCAAAATACCAAATAGCTGGCTCCACAGGATCATGCCCAGGGCACTTCTGCCCTGCATGGGGCTTCTCAGTAGACATAGGAAGTCAGGACCAGGTGATGGTCTATGAAATGTAGTGACCTCTTAGAGACTTCAGGGCTTGGGGAATGTGTCTGGTTCATACGTGACCCATAGGACACATGTGACTTCCTCCTTAAAGTCTCAGAGGCTGCTCAGTCACACTGTGGGGCAGTGTGAGACCCCAGAACGCAGTGTGAGGTTTTGCAAGGTCCTCAGTGTTACCATCCTGTGAGGGTGGGTCAGGGTTTCCAGGAAGAGTCCTCAGGAAATGCAGAAGGGAGAGCAGTGTCAGACATTGCTCTGCAGCTGTTCTGTGGGACTGTCGGAGGCAGAGGACTGGCTGGGCAGGGAGGCCTCCAGGCCATCTGAGGACACTGAAGGAGACTTGTAGAGAAAATAGGCGGCAATGAAGAAGAGGAAGCCCAACACCTGGGGAGACAGGAGGAGACGTTGGCCCTTACCAGCCTGGGGCTCTGCCCCGCTGTGGTACTTATGTAATACTCTGCCCTACTCTTTCTGGAACAAAGACATGCCCTTTCTGTATGATCAGCCCTGAATGAGACATTAGTACTTCAATTAAAGAATGAGAACCACCCTTGGTTAAAAGTAGGGGCCAAGGCAAGGTGGAAGGACCTGGCATGGGCTAGACAGGGTCCCCTAAAAACATAGACCACCTTTGTCCTTAGAAACTGCTAACAACAACACAGTCTCTGCAGGGCTGAGGAAAGACCTCAAGATAAAGCCTTCTGGATTCAGGGTGGCCCTAACCCCATGGCTGTGCCTTTATATAAGATAAGGTAGGAGGATGGTGGGGAGACAGGAGGGGGCAGTGGCAGAGGTGAGGGCAGACACCAGAGGGCCATCTCACCTTGAAAGTGAGCCCTGCGATGAGCAAGTACCGGCTCATGGCTTCATTCTCGTACACAAAGCAGGAGCCCTGATGACCACACTGGTCTTGCCACAGCAAGCAGGCCTTGTCAATCACCCAGCCAAAGGCAATGGGCCCTGGAATACTGCCTGCCAAAGGAGAGAGTTCACTTAATACCCTAATGAAGAAAGGTGAAGAAAGGGTAGGTCATAGGGAAAGACCCTTGCAGGACCACTTTGTCCATTTGTGTTCTCAGGGGCAAAAAGGAGACTTAACCCCCCTTTTCTGCAGAACTGGCACTGGGCAGGAGTGCCATGGTTTCTCAGGAGGGCTTTTATGCTGAAGCAAAGAAACCTACTGGGTATGTAGAGGGGCAATGCGTCCCTCTAGTGGGCAGTTAGGGAAAAGGCCCTTCCCAGTGGTCTTCCCATGGCCTCATGCTTGGTTCTTTATGCATGAAGACACCGAACAACTGTACATGGCTCCTTGCCCCCCACGCAGTACCTAGTGTTCTTACGACGATCCACTGGATCCCTAGGGCAAAGGATCTTTGCCGATCACAGACACACCTGCAATAAAAATTGCGATGTCAGAGCCCATGGAAGCTTGGCTGTGCACCACATACCCCATACACTAGCATTCAAGGCCACATCACCACCTCCCTAGGTGCCAAGCACCTCGTTGGGGACCAGAGACAGTCAACTCCGATGCCACTAGATAGAACAAGGCCCATTTCCTGGACCTGCAGCTACCGGAGGGCCCAGCAGCATCTGTAGATCGCCACCTGCTGATACTGCAAGAGAAAATGCGGTGAGAGAGCTCCTTACCGTAGAGTAGCCGTTAGTGCAGGAATGCTGCTGAGGAATGTAAAGATAATTACAACGAACACGAGAACCAGAAGGAGGGGCTTGCTCTGACAGGTGGAAGCGCACTTCCCTGCGGTAGCATTGCCCCAGCCAGAGGAAGCCTTCTCAAGGATACAGCTACAGCCTCGGTATACCTGGGGAGCCCAACAACAGTGCTGATCACACAAAGGCAGAAGCTTCCCGTCCCGGCCAGAGAGGGGGAAGTGGGCGTGGCCACACTCACCTTCTGGCTGCCCACGCCTGTCGTGGCACCCGCCGGGCAGCCTGCATAGCAGGGAGAGTAGTACATGGTGCCATCGGAGCCACACAGAGGGCTGTAGTGCTTTGGCTGGCAACAGTAGATGGCATTACAAGCCGCCTTCAGGTCCAGCTGTCCTTTAGGCAAGAGACTACAGAAACAGAACATTGGATGGTGTAGCAGGGGTTCAGGCTTTCTGGTATACTTCCCGGTTATGTTACTGTGACCTACACCCCCTCCCCTACGGTGCCAGCCCTCCTCAGGAATGCAGGGCCCCCACGTCTAGGGCCTCTGCCAGGCTCACCTCCCAACGTAGCCAGTGGTCACACCTGCCATGTGCATGTTGGGGCAGTGCATGAGGAAGACAAAAAAGGCCAGTAGGCTGGTCAAAGTGCAGAACAGACAGAACCTGATGATCCCAGAGCCACGGAGCTTGAACTTGTTCACCAAGAAGCCACCCAGGAGTGTGCCGCCACCACCTGCTGGCACCACCAGGTATCCTGAGGAAGGAACTCAGTGAGGGCCAAAAATCTCCAATCCTGTCATTTCTGCAGCATTAGCACAGATGCTGAGGAATGGAGAGAATAATCTCTGCCTATGGGGTGCTCTGGGACAGCTGTAGGAGTAGGGTGGGTTCTCTCAGGCTGTGCAGGGCACCTGGTAGCCCAGAATCCAATGAAGAAGGTACATGGTGGGTGTACAAGGGGCAAGGGTGTCAGCACAGTAAAATGCAAAGAATGGGAGGGAGCCATCAGGTGTGGGAATCTGGACCAGGTAAAAATGTGTCTGGGGAGAGTAGAGTCACCAATATGATAACCCTCTCACTACCCAGACAATGAGACCTTCAAGGTAGGCTGCATATGATGGGTTCCACCCACACTGGTCAGTGTCCTCGGCTGAGCTCAGCACTGACCAGTGAGTGCATGAGGGCATCTCCAGCCAAAGGTGTGATCAGCAAGGATGTGCACTGCCCTCAGCTTAGTGAGGCCATGAACTGGAGAGTAAGGGCTCTAGATGGTCCCTGCAAAGCCAGCCTACCACAAAGCTCTGTCAGGTAGGTACTTAGATCCCTAAGGCTCTGGGGCACCAACTGCATGGCCCAAGGAGACAGCCTGGCCCAAACCCTTTCTGTAAGGAGTAGTAGGTAAAGTGGCTTGCATGCAGGAGTTGGCCTTCCCTCCCCTCTTGGAACACCATCCACTTGGAGTTTAAAGGCTCAGGGTAGCACCTTCAGGAGCTCAAGCTGTCCCTGCAGAGCACTCCAACACTCAGGGTCTCCTTACCGAACAAGGTGGCAGCCTCAGAGGCACTCAAGCTGAACTGGGCCTCAAAGAACTTGGGACCGAATGTGGACATGCCAGCAATGAGTGTGGCTTCAGTGGCCCCTGCCAGGCAGAGCAGGATGAATGTGGGGTTTCTTAGAAGGAGCCAGATGGAGCTGGGTGAAAGGGAAGAGAGACCAGAAAAAGAGAGAGGGTCAGAATGGGCCAGACTTTGCATGCAAAGAACCTGGCATTCCCGAGGCTATCCACACATGAAGAGCCCTGGTTTTGAGTGAAGTGGTACCCACATCTATCCCAGAGACACCAGGAAGGGGTGAAAAGCTGGGCATGGCAGGTAGCTAATTAATAGCCCCAATATGAACCTTGGTACCCCAGTTCACAAAGCTATTAAAAGCAATCCCAGAGACTACATCACTGCTATAGCCAATTTCCAGTCTCAGTGTGCAAACACAGAACAGGCCCTGAATGGATAAAGATAGAGTCAAGTCTGGTAGGCACCGGGACAAACTAGCAGAGTGTCTGAGCAAGAGAGATGGTGACCACCAAGTTCATGGCTAGACAGGTCTAGGAAGGGTGCTACTAAGGGATGGGGGGGCAGTTACCCGGGAGCTAGGCCATCAAAAGAATGGGGTCTCTAGGCGGTAGGACTCACCAAGGGGATGAGGGCTCTAAAGGGATGGGGCTCACCAAAAGATGGGCCGCCAAGGGGCAGGGGTCACCAAGGGGTAAGAGGTCACCAAGGTGTAGGGACCTAGAATAGGTAGGAGTCACTAAGAGAGGTACAGGTTCCCAACCACAAGCTATAGGGAGAAGAGGCAGGCATCTTCTGGGTTTGGAAACGGGCCTTCAAGGAGTCCTGAGTAGGTCTGGCTAGCTCCCTTTCTCTTGACCTGTACTTAGCGGTCAGTAGCTGTAGGTGTGGTAATAGGATTGGTAGTCAGATGCAGTCTGTTAATCTCATGGTGACTTTGGCCTGGAGTCCTAAGGTATCCAAGGCCCCTGCACTGTCAGTGCTGGGTTCCCTCATGTGGCTCTTTCCCTCCATCTGCTGCCCTGTCCAGAATGTCAAAGACATCAGTCACATGGTGAGGTGTGACTGACTTGCCTTCCACAAGGCAGAGTGACCAGGGCATGGCAGCACACTCATTTGAGGTGGGTGATTCTGAAGGCTCCGCCTGCTTGCTGGCCAGGAGTCAGGCTCCAGCTTCTCCGGGGTGAGTGAGAGCTGTGTGCTGACTGTGGAGCTGAATATGAGATATCACAGAGCTCCTGGGAACAGAGCTTGAACTAGAACCTTCTAGGATAGCCCCCACCTTAAGCTTAGAGGACACAGCAGATCATTGTCCCCTACAGTCATCTATCCCAGTCACAGGTCACGAGGGGCCAGGGCATTCCTTGAAGTCAGCTCATGGTGCAGTAACTACTCTGGCTTTTGCACACTAAAGCGTTTCCAGAAGCTTGGTGTGTCGAGGCGTGGTGAGCTGGTGCCTGCTCCTGCCTCCTATGAGTGGCCCCACCACACATCCTTGCCCCTGTAAGACTCACTCTTTGCTAAATCTAGACCTAGGACACGATAGTCCTGAGCATCAGCTGAGGCAGCAGCACACAGCTTCACACTCAAGCTCTGTTTGGGGAGGATATGGGCCAATATACACCATGCTCTGAAGAGCAACCAGGATTCATCTCAGCCCCGCCATCTGCAGGGTCCATGAGAGCATGCGTACTGGCAAGAACCTACTGCTTCCTAGACAATGAACGGGGGTCACTGAGCAGTCAGACTGGCTCTAGGGAGACACTCACAGGATCCCTTGAGGTAGGGTACACTCAATTCTTTTAAATTTTACTTCTTGACTTGAGGGTTGAAAAGCCGTTCCAGTCAATTGCTCAGCTCTGTGTTCTGACAGGGGAAAGGGGGTGTGGAGGAACCCTGACCCCAACCTGGGCCTACAAGCTCAGGGTGCTGGCCAATCACAGATCCTCCCCTGCTGGTTCTGTGGATAACCATGTACAGGCTGGTTCATTCCCAAGGTATTGCCTAGACTTGCTTAGCTTCAGGCTATGGCAGTTGAGAACAAGGGTAGCTCTGCCGTGTGGAACATGTTCCACATGTTACCTAATGCCACTGAAGGTCGGTTGGCTGAGATTCTTGAGTTTGCACTGAGGACTGTCATGACCTTCATGATCTTAAGGAAGAAACGCGTTTGTGGACTTGTTCAGTACCAGCACCTAGCTTCAGACAGTAACCCTGGGCATGAACCTCTTACTGTGTAATGCACAGTAAGAGGCCCAGGTTCCCCAGCTGGCAAAGCTCCTGCCATGCTATGCTACCCCAGATGGCTTAACACCAGACAGCTCTGTGGTTGGGGTGTGGAGAGACCAACTTTAAGATGAACTCTTCTACCATGGCTTGTAGGCCTTCAGCCAGTTTAGTGATGCCTGGGGCTCAGCTCTCTTAGGTAGGCAGCTCCTGGCTTTCCTGGGTGAGCCGAGCAGTCATGAAATACAAAGCCTGTGAGAACTTGCATCTCCACCTTCACCAGCCTAGCTTTATTCTGAGCTCCCTGGAGGCTATCCTTTCCTTCTCTGTGTTAAGGACAGACTGTGGAACTCAGTCCCACCCACAAGAGCCCTCCCAAGTGGCCAGTTAGATGCCACCATTCATACGACCAGGACAAGATGGGGTTGCAATACATCTTAAGGGCTGCCTCACCTAGGTCTTTGGAAATTTCAGTTGTGTAAGGAAGAGACATTAGGTAGATACCAGGAACTCCTATCTACACTGTCCCCTGATAGGAGCTCACCCCACTAGCTCAGAGACTGTCCATTGATTTGTAAGGATAGCAAAGCTAGGACGGACAGACAGAAAAGAGGTGATGGAGTGAAGACATTAGGCACCAGAAAGGACTACCCCAGGGGAGAAGGACGGTCAATGGGAGAGCCAAGAGCTGGAAGAGACCTCTGCAACTGTGGTTCTCTGTCCTGTGTGTGGGAGGGGTCCTTGGAGCTTCTGATAGCAAGATACCCAAGAAAAGACAAAAGTAGTCTACACTGCCTGAGGGGCTCTCTGAGGAGGACCTCAGGGCCTGCAGGTACACAGGAAGGCGTACCACTGGGAAGACATCTGCTCTATAGGGCTTCACACACCAGTGGTCCTGCCTTCAGCCAGGAGCTTCTGCTGCCCATGGCTCAGAGTGCTTGGTGGGTCAAGAAGAGGATTAAAGAGCTGTAGACAGTATGGAGGGTACACTGGCCCCATATGGGATCCATGATGCACACACACACACCACAACACATATACCATACACAATACAACATAACACACAACACCCACACAAACAATACAACACACACACAACATAGACATAACACAACACTTACACAAGAAACACACCACATACACACATACACAACATCCACACAAACACAACACATACATACCATACAGCACACACACATGACACAACACACACAACTCAACACACTACCCACACTAACACAACACATACAGACAACACAACACACAACACCCACACAAATATAACACATACATATAACACAACACACACAGCAGCATAACATACAACACCCACACTAACACAACACACACAATCACAACACAAAACAACCACACAAGCACAACACATACATACAACACACACACAAGAAAACACAGACACAACACACACATACTACAAACAACATTACACACATACAACACCCCCACAAACCAACACATACACACAACACAATACAACACACATCACCCACACATAATACAACACACACTCCTTACAGGGGCAAGTCTCTGACTGTCTTGCCAAAAGCCGGATTGCTCACTGCTCCACGGCTGTGGTCTTTCAGCTGCTGTGTTTCAGCTGCTCTCATAATGACGTAGCGCTGGGAGCCTGAAGAGACAGAATGGGTTGACAGATATGGCTTCCAGAGGATGTCGCCATGGAGGATGCCCCCACCCCAACTCCTCCATTCCTCAGGACCTGGGAACAATGTATGGGGACGCTCATGTGGTATTACAGTCTAAGGCCTGAGGGTGTGGCAAAAAAGGTGAAGTTGTCATGTGACAGAATTGCAGACTAAGAGCAGAGGCCATGTGGGCCCAGTAGGCATGGAGGTGGAGGAGTCATTTCGGGTAGAGACACAGAAGGGGATAGCAGGCTGCTTGATCAGTTTTGCTCTCCACATAATACAAGACTGAGATCAAAGCCTTCACTCCTCTCCTCCATTGAAAGGACAGGGAGAAGGGAACAGGACAGGAAAGGGTACTCCTGCCTCCTGGATAGGAGCTCTGTGCCAGGGCCGGGAACCCACCTGGTAGCTGCCGGGGATAGCCAAGGATGGGGATGGCAATGAGGAAGGCGGCAATCCCAGCTCCCAGGAAGCCGATCCACCAGGCACCAACCCACAGCGGGCTGTCAGTGGTCAGCTCCGTCCTGTTGGAAGAAGCAATGGTCCTTGGATTACTGATCAACGCCCCTGTGTCTTTTCTAGTAACTGCTTGGGTTAGCCTGCTCATTCCCCTAGGACCTCTTCACAGGGCAACAGAGACTCTTGGGGCCACAGCCCTATGTTCACTTCTTCTTCAGACTAGAGAAGCCTTCTACTGTGGCCATTCCCTGAGATAGCAGCTCCTCCCTCAGACCCTGACTGCCAGACACCAGGAAGCTCCAACTGGGCCTCAGACTGAGACCTTGGGGACAAGACCCATTGGAGACAGGAGCTTCGAGTAACAGCTGGTATCCCTCCCCACACCAGCTGTCATCCTCAGGGCCACAGAGCTCAGGGGACAGAGGCTCAGCTGGAGTTCACTGAGCTACTCACACAGGGACCATTAGGCGTCCGACTGCCATCTGCACAGGAGAGAGGGGGCTCTCGGACAGAACAGGAGAAGTCATGGGAAGGTAGCGACTGGCCAATGGGATTTCATACTTGGGAAGAAGAGGGTGCGGAGGGAGTAAGGGATGGGGGATGGTGGGATGGCAGGACAAGGGTCAGGAAGAATGGAGGAAGGACTTCAGGCGGCAAG
Source organism: Mastomys coucha (assembly GCF_008632895.1). Taxonomy (NCBI): domain Eukaryota; kingdom Metazoa; phylum Chordata; class Mammalia; order Rodentia; family Muridae; genus Mastomys; species Mastomys coucha. The sequence continues at coordinate 167,010,623 of NW_022196897.1, read as the reverse complement.
GCCAGGAAAGCAGAGCTTGTACACCCTCTGTTCTGGAACAGTAGGAAGCTGCCCCAGGGCCTACATCATGCTCCCACCCCCGTGTGCATATAAACTCAGAACCCAGAGCCCAAGGACCACAACACATCCAGATGCAAAGACAGGAGCCTTGACCTACCTCAGGCTCTGCATAGAACACGCACCCTTGACCCCATAGTATCAACCCAGGGTTAGAGGCGGCAAGTGAGAGGGCAGAGCACTAGAAACCTCGCCGGCACCATCTGCAGAGAGAGTCCCAAGGTGGAGTGGTGCCCCAAACTCAGCAGAGCCACCAGGAAAACTCAACGAGAGCTGCCCTTCCACAATAGGACACGGTAGGGCAAGGCTGCCTGCACACCCTTGCTGGGCAGTATCCAACAAAGGCCACCCCAGCTCTGTCTCCTCCCATCCCTCCCACTCCCCACCCTCCCAATTACATTTACAAAGATTAGTATCATACACTACACACGTGTTGCCTGTCACTTCAAGAGAAGAGCTTTGAAGACACATGGCCAGGACTTCAGAATCACGTGAACTTGAATCCACACCCCTCCCCCATCTTTCACCTTACTCTGGTTCTGCCCTGAAAGCCACTCACAGACCCTGAGTCTCTCTGCACACCCCCAGTCCTGTATCCAAGACTAGCCCAGATTTTCCCAGCTCCATCTTCATGCTGTATATCAGAACTATTCTTTGCGGCCCACAGCATCCCAGGTACTGAGGCAGGTGGATGGGGATGTCCAGTTACTCACCGTTGGCCCACTTCTGTGTAAACATTTAGCATGGTTCCTCCAATCAGGTAGCCTGCCGCAGGTCCAAGGATGGCTGCTGTGTAGAAGATGGCTAGAAAGCAAAAAAGAGTGTGCAGCCGTCACAGGCCACTCCGTAGGCCCTCCTAAGAGATACTTCCACCCTGTTGCGCCTATAGCCCCATGGTAGACCACTGTAGGTCAGTGTGCAATCTGTATAGCTTGCAACTAGGACTGACATCCAGACATATCAACGTTTAAACTGTCCCTCAAAATGCACTTTGGGCACCATTTGCCCTCACATGAAAAAGCAGAGGTGCTATGACTCTTTTGCATGGTGAGGGCAGTTTCCATGGAGGAGAAACATGGAAATGCAGGTATAAGTGAGCAAAGCAGGAGGAGAAGGCCATTGGAGGGATAGTGTGCGGCCTGTACTGACTGCTGGGCTCCCTACTGCCTGTCCCGAGACAGGAGCCTGAGCTGAGAAGGCATGGAATCTGAGGCCACCTGGGTAGGCACTCAGCTGCATTGCCTGCAGTTGTCTCAAAGGTCACAGGCCACGATATAGAAGCTGTGAGCTGTTCTGTGGCTTTGCCTCAAAGTCAGCATTCCTGACTTCTATTTATTTCCCAGCTAGGAAGGCCAGGCAGGGTACACACAGGGCACATAAGGAGTAGGCCTCTATTCCCCACACTTCCCTTTGCACAGGACTCTTTCCAAGCTACAGAGAGGCTGGCTGCTAGCTAACCCTGCCTTAGCCCCTGAGCCACATGAGCAGGCCCCATCTAGTATAGGGTTGTGCTGAGATCTCTGGTCTGAACCATTGCGGGGTTTCTTAGGAAAGTTGACATCCACTCTCCTGTCTTTTGGTAAAAGCCCTGATGGTTGTAAGTGGTAACTTAGGGACTCCTGGATCATATGACCAAAGGAGGGGCATAAGGTCACCTAGCCAGGCCTCCACAAAGCATTACCTTCATTCCATGTCACCAGTTGATCCCTTCTGCCTACCCACCCTGACTCTTTGACAGATCCCACTCACCGATATAGATGGGCGAGTAGCTTGACTTGACGTTCTCATCTAAGTACGTGACACCCAGTGTGTAGAGTGGTGTGGCCCCCACACCATGCAGGAGCTGTCCCAGCATGAAGATCAGCCGGTAGCTGGACAGGCCTGAGGCACTGTCTTTACACTCCACATGACTCTGATTAGTCAGGCACATCCCAGTCCCCAGCCCCTCATCCATCTCTACCTCATAGCGGCCAGCGGTGAAATGGGGCAGTGCGAATACCAGGGAGCCGATTCCCAGGACCAGCACGCCCCAGCCCAGCCATCGTGGTTTGTGCCCATTGCCCCCAAAGTAGCTTACGAAGGTGAGGCACAGACAGGCAGCAATGTCGTAGGAGCTGGCGATGAGCCCGCTCTGGTAGCTGTGCAGATCGAAGCGGCGTTCGATGGAGGTGATGACAGTATTGATGAAGCCATTTACCGTCATGCCCTGAAGGAAGGAGGCCGCACACAGGAAGAAGAGGAAGCCCTTGGGGGTGTTGAAGACCTGCAGGCACTTGGGCGTGAAGGCTTGCCAGCCGCACAGCGTGTTCTGTGGCCCTGAAGATGTGTACTGCACCTCACGGGCTGCCTGGCTACTCCGCTTCTCAACATGGGGCTCAAACAGGGGTTGGCTAGAGGAGCCCAGGGTGCCGTGGGCAGAGCGCAGGGAGGCTGGGGATGCTCTGCTGCTGGGTGGGGTATCACACCCGCTGTCTGTGGCAGAGGACGAGCTGGTAAAGAGGTGCTTCGGGAGGGAGAGGAAGTGCGTGTCCCCCATCACGTGCTGGGGCATCTCCAGCCTCGTGGGGAAGGCTCTGGCAGCACAGCAGGTGAGGTGCAGTAGAGGTGGCCGAGAGACTGTCTTGTCACTGGGTCTATCTGTGAACAGAGTTTCTCATTAGTTAACCTTTACCTGTTCTCCAGTCTGCCAAACATTCAGTTCCCATGTAGTCTATCACTGGGATCAGCCTTCCCCGAGCCAGAATGGCTGTTGGACCACTCCTCACATCTGGCTCCCGGCCACAGCCCTGCAGCCACTGAGCTGCAATGCAGCCTGGTCCCAGGGACTGGATTCTAGCAGACTCTGAAGGTGTGGCCACACCTGGAGACACTGAAGACAGAGTTACCAGATGGAGCCACCAAGTCACGAACAGAGCTAGACATGGAGGGGCTTATAGTCACCCTGGCCTACACCCCATGTCCACGGCTTTGCCTTGCCTGCCTGGGCTGTCTTCTGCTGTACCTGAACCACATGGCTGGTTCCAGAATCATACAGTACAATACAGCCATCAAACCCTGTGACCCACCACCTAGCCTGCTCTCTTCTTCTACTATGTAGGCCCTAGAGATTGAACTCAGATAATCAGAAATGGTGTCAAGTGCCTTCATAGGCTAAGCCACCTCTGCCTTTTTTTTTTTTTTAATCACAGGGTCTCTAACTAGACCTGGAGCTCAGTGATGTGACTAAGCAAGTCCTAGAGATCTTTGCCTGCCTGTTTTCCCTTATTCTGAGAGTCCAGGCACGTGTCCCCATGAGTGTCCTCTTACATAGATAGTGGAGACCCAGCTCAGGTCCTCAAGCTTGAGCAGCTAGCTCTTCCCTGCCTGAGTCATCTCCCCGGTCCCTAAGCAAGCACATTTAGTCCACTTTCTCAAACTACAGTGGAACAGGACAGAAGAGAGACAAAGAGGAACAGGGTAGGGCCAGGTAGAAGGGTGAGAATGGACCCAGCCTTGGAATGTGGGGTTGAAGCAGACAGCAGGCTCTTTGGGCACAGGGGGAATCAAAAGGAAAAACCTGAAGGTTGCCAGAGTGCTGTTGCCTCCTGCCCACTGTGCTCTCCGCCCTATGCCCGGACAACTGTAGGGACCACTCAGGACCACATAGGCAGACCAGGCATACACAGGGTATAATGCAACAGATGGCAGTTTTGTGATCAGCGCCAGACAGGAGGAGGCAGAGGGATTTCTTCCCTGAAAACAAAAGCCACCACCTAAGACTTCTAGGTATGGGTGTCCCACAGCAACTTCACCCTGGTCTCGCCCGAGCTAAGAACACTGACAAATATTTGAAGCACAATCTAAAATTAGTCTTATCTATATTCTACACTGAATGAGCAGTTTGAAATCCTACTGTAAGTATTAGCCACGTGACTTTCTCATGTTTGCTGTCTTTCCACGGTAGGGTGGCAAAGCTGGTTAGGCCTGTGACACATGCCAGTAATACCAGCATGTGGGGACACTGAGATAGAAGGATTCAAGATCAACCTAAGCTGGAGATTCTGACTCAAAAAAAAGATGGGACCGTAAGGCTGTAGCAACGGCTCAGCAGTTAAAGCAGTAACTCCTAGAGGACCCCCGAGTTCTGTTCCCTCTACCCATAGGTGTCCTACAAGAACCTATAACTTCAGCTCCAGGAGGTCAAATGCCCTTTTCTGTCCTCTGTGGGTACCCACACATAGAAGGCATATACTCCACTCAGCCACAAAAATAAAAAATATGTTTGAGACCAGGGCCAGAGCTCAGCTGGTAGGGTTTACCTTGCAAGGGGCAGCCCCTGAGTTCTATGCCCTGGAACACATGGCTTTCTTGTTCTTGTTGATTTTGTTTTTTAAAGTTGGATTTCATGGTTCACGCTTACAATTCCAGTGCTGAGGAGGTGGAGCCAGGCTTATTACTGAGGCTCACCAGCTAGCCAGCTTAGTCTACTTGCCAAGTTAATAAGAGGCCCTACCTCAAAAAAAAAAAAAAAAACAAGATGAGGTGGTGCTTGCAACAGCTGAGGGTGTCCTCTGACCTTCACACACATGCACAGCATGTGCACCCGCACACACGTGAGCAATAACACAAACATACACCTCACGATGACCTCCGATAAAACCTCATGGCACGAACATCAACTTTTGGGTCTCTATGCCCACACCCACAGCTGCCATTCTGGTTTCAGCAGGACAGTACTGCTGAGGTGTGGCCAGACCACTCACTAGCTTTCAAGTTTCTTCTTAGGTTCTGGTAGGTTGGTTCTGGGATGGCTGGAGTAGACCCCAGTGTTAGGCTACAGGTACCCAAGCATTTGTCACATGTCACCATGGCCATGTCAGTGAGGGGGTTTCTAGATAAGATTCCATGGAGTCTACAGGCACCAGGGGGCAAATACAGGCTCCAGGGGGCACAAAACACACAGAGCTGGGACTTGTTCATCCACTGCTGACAAGGGGAGAGCCTTTCACAGGACATCCAACATCCTTGTGTGTGTGACCAAATGGGGGCCACCTGGGTCTCCAGGACACATACACCCACTGATCTAATTTATGGGAAGGCAGGTCCATTACTGTCTGGAGGCTGCGTGGAAGGGGTCCTGGCCTCCCAGCTTACTATCCTCAAGATCCTGGGACATCTCCACTTTCATAATCTCATGAGTCAGTTCCTCATAGTAAATCCCCGTAGATTTCTCATTGGCTTCATTTGAGGACACTGGTACTATTCTGCTATAGGTGGGGCCTCTGCTAGGCACCCGGGTTCAGGGACCTACCCCCAGGATACAGAAATCATTACCAGGATCCCACAGCCACTACACCTGAGCAGTCCTTAAGAGGTCATTGCTAGCCATGTATGGCTGCCGTTCAGCAGAATACAGGCTCCAGGGGGCAAAACGCACGGAGCTGGGACTTGTTCATCCACTGCTGACAAGGGGAGAGCCTTTCACAGGACATCCAATATCCCTGTGTACGTGACCAAATGGGGGCCACCTGAGTCTCCTGGACCCATACGCCCACTGATCTGATTTATAGGAAGGCAGGTCCATTACTCTACTCACCTGGGCCCTGGACTCCTGACAGTATCTGAGGACAGAGACCTTATTCCCACCGGGATTCCAGCCATGTGACTTACCCTTACCATCACCACTAAATGGCCGTTTCATGTGAGGGACTACTTACGGAAGCGGAGCCTACCTGTGTGCCAGCTCCAGCTCCTGCATCTTCTTCCACTTCTAGCAGCTGTGTAGTAGAGAATAAAAATATTTGAGACTGGGAGAAGCTGGCACCAGACTTGGAGAAGTTTTCTCAGCCCAAGCAGGTGGGAGCAGCAGGGTTATGGCTCTTTCACGTGGGAACCAACCTTCTCCATTCTGTCTCAACCCACCAGGCTGGCTCCACCCAGACAGCCCAGCAGCCTAGCCCTGTGGGATTAGGCCAAGCTGATTAGCCCAGGATGATGAAGCCTGGGGCCTCTGGCAGCTGACAATGGCCACACCTGAGCACTGTGGGAAGGGCAGTCGTGTGCACGGGCGTGGGTAATGCACGTGAGCTATTTTAGGAGACCACAGGCGACCAAGATTCCCTTACAAGTCCTCCTCCCTGTCTTCAGGGCTGCAATTGCAGCATTTAGTCGATGATGTCTTTTAGTTCTGGAAGAGTCCAGCCAGCTGTAGCTGCCTCCTCAGTCTCAGTGGCCAGAGGCAGCTTGCCACAACCTAATCTGTGAGAAAAGGTCTCCAGCCTCCCCATGGCTACACACTCTTCCGTGCTTGCTTATTTCCTTATCCATCCATTTACTGAACTCCCAGCTGGAGCGGACCCTAAGGCCTCTGCTCATACTGCAATTTGAAAGAAAGGATTTCAGAGTAGTCCTCTGTCCCAGATCTCTGTAGGATGTTCCCAGGACATTGTAAAGTCCTCACGGTGGGATGTCTAGCAGAATTCTGTACTAGAACCTCCTCAGACCTTGGCAGCTAGCAAACCAAAGATTCATTTTTCTTCCCATCTCTCTTCTCCTCCCCACTCCCAACCCCAACACCCCTCAGCTCCAGCCAGAAAATAGAGGCAAAAGAAATTGTCTGTTCTCTGCACCCAACTGCCCTGGGGTCACCAACAAACTAAGCTCACTTCTTTCTTGGCACCCCTGACGACATACACAGTAGTCAGCAGCAATCCCAAGGCCTTGGGACACTTCTCTGACTCCTAATTTCCCCCAGGTATCCCCTCTCACAGACAAGAGGAGTGTGTTCGCTTCTTCAGGATGAGACTCTCACACAAGGGGCACAGTGCAGTGGCCAGGCACCAAAGCACTAGTATAACCCAGTTTGCACACCTGGTAGCCATGTTCAGCTGAAAGTATAGGAAACCTGGGACTTTGCTCAGAAGCTACCATGGACTAATTGACAGGGAACTTGAGTAAGGGACACCAGGGCTGGCACCAGAAGGATATGTCCCACACAGGTCTATTGTCTCAACCAGGCAAGTTTGCTCCCACCCTGTCTGGATCTGGGGATCTGGGGATCTGGAGAATTCAGGGACACGTAGAAGGTTCTGCCATGAACCATGCTTTGGAGGGGAGTGGAAACCTTGCTGGTTAAGGTATATTTGAGAGGCTGAGAGAGCCAGGCGGAGGCCGCTTCCAAGCCAGGCAGAAGGCAAGTCACAGGCCTCTCTGATTTTCAGTTTCCCTCCTTCCGTATGTCATGAAGTACAGGACTCGGCCCAGCTTCGACTAAGTCCCCTGGGAAACAGTCCTGCAGTATTGGGAAGCCTTAACCTCTGAGGCATAGCACTCCTGGACTTCAAGAGGGTTCCCATACCTCATTTGATGTCCCTCAGCTCATCTGATTGTTGGGGACAAAAGTAGCTTGCTTTGTCCCTGCTCAATGCTGACTGTTGGTGTGATGGTTCTTGCAACGGCTCTTCTACATTCTGGGGGACAGTGAAGGATTCTGGTAACAGACAACTGCCATGATTTTCAGGGTTCTCTTAGGTTCAGGAAGAGGCAGCTCTAGCTAGACAGAGAGACCTGCCTGGCATAGCCAGGCCACTGCCTCCAGGTGGCCTCTGGCCAGTGGGACCCCAAGGACAAAATTGGAGAGTCCCAAGTAGGTATGGGTGGAGTGGAGAGGACCATGCTCAGATAGTCCTAAGTGTTCTCTGTGGCTTGGGTCTGAGGGATGCCCCAAAGCTTGCAGGTTTAAAAGTTACAAGGCGAAGGCAAAGCCTAGACATGTGAAAGGGAGTTTAGTAGCACTTGGGTGGGGGAGAAGAAAGGGCTCCCTCAGATCCTGGAGTTTTGGGTATCTCGTGCCAAGGGAAGCCCAGACAATGGCTGCAAGCCGTACCCTACCTATCCATGGCCCTCAGTTTCTGAGCTACAAATGAGCAGCTTTTTAAAAGGCCAGTGGTTTGAGAAAGCACCACCCTCATCTACAGAAATGGTACAGAATTCTAATTCTTTTGTTTGTTTTTGTATTCTCAAGATAGGGGGCCTTGCTATGGAGCTCTGGCTATCCTGGAACTCACCATGTAGACCAGGCTGGCCTTGAATTCATGGAGCTCTGACTGCCTCTGCCTTCTGAGTGCTGGCATCTGCCACCACACCCAGCTGATTCTAATTCTTTGTAATGCTAACAAGAATGAGGTCATGATAGCTGTCCACAGGGAAAGGGGTGCTGGGGAAAACCAGAGACCCTCCACCCAAGAGCAACAGGATTGGAGGATGATCCTAGACCAGCTGCTGCCTCTGCAGTGACCCACAACAGGATACAACCCAGGCTGGTACATTTCCTCCATCCCCGCCAACAAGGATTCCGGGCTCTACTGGACAGGTAGAACCCTGGCCACCGGACACATGGGGCACAATCCCCTGAGGGCCTGTCCAGTTACTCCCAGTGGCTGAGAACTAGAGTTGTGTCTCCCTGTCCCTCTTGTTCATCAAGACTAAGGTCAGGTGGCTGGCAGTGGTGGCGCAGCATGCCTTTAATCCCAGCACTTGGGAGGCAGAGGCAGACAGATTTCTGAGTTTGAGGCCAGTCTGGACTATAGAGTGAGTTCCAGGACAGCCAGGGCTACACGACAAATGCTGTCTGGGGAAAAAAAAAAGACTAAGGTCAGACTTTCACCAGAATCCCAGAACAAGGTCTGTGGTGAGGTTCCAAGGATTAGCCCATCATCTCTCTCAGTGACCATGGGGATCAGGAAGGAAGCACCCAGTCTCTGTGCTTCATGGGGCACTAAGTATATCTCAAGAGGAAACAGGGGTGTCCAAGAGTACCAGAGACAGCATTGACTTTTCTGTGTCTCAAATGCTTTATCCTGCAGCAGACCCGATGGCTGGGAACTCAACCTGTTCCACTTTAGATCACAATGGTAGGAATTCATATAACCCAACAGCACCCACCTGGGAAGTAGGTTAAGTCAGAAGACTTCTGTAACAAGAGAGAGGACTCATGACAACAGGCCCCAAACGTCAGCGACCTGAGAAAACCTGGGTGTCTGGAAGCAAGGCATAAGAGTCCAAACTGCGGCAGATCGGTTATTCAGTAGCTCTCCTGCTGGGCCCATTTACAAGACCTTTATCCTGCTGGCCCTGCCCCTCTCTTTGCACAGTCACAAGTCTCCTTCTTGCCTGCCTGGCCCCTCTGCAGTATTGGGGAAGGTTCTGGTTGGGACTTGTCCAGCACCTGCTTCGGGGCCCACACCCAATGAGCTACAATTAGATCATCCAGGAAGAATTTTTCCAGGTAGTACCTGTTAGGCTTTCCTAGTGGACAGGCAAGGCAAGTCTTGCACCTCATTACAGCCAACAGGAACCTTTGGCCACCGGCATGGTCCTGTCCCGGTAACTGCTGATTCTCTGACTGGGCCTTCCTCTCTTCTGGCAAACAGTACAAACCTCCAGCTTCCCTGCGTCATTTCTAGGCAAGCCAAACATCCTGGTGCCACAGGCTGCTCCTCTGTGCCAGAGGACTTTAAAATACTGCCTGTGACTGCTTGTCCAAAGCCCTCTCCAGCCAGCAAATGCCAGGCTCAGCAAACAGCGCCTGCTGTCCCCATTTACCACAGCTAAGATTTATAAATAATTCGGCTAAACACCAGGTGTTCTCTCCCCTGCCTTCCACCTTCCCCAAGCTGCCTTAACAACAGCTGACTAGACTGCTACCTCGGTTTACTAAACTAAAAAAACCACTGCCCTGAAGTAGGGATGGTTCCATCAACCTCGTGACAGAAACACCCCAAGGCCATGTCTGGGGAAGCCAGCAATCCTCATCATGGTAAACTCAAGCCACTGCGCCCAGAGCCCCAACCTACAGGGTGCGATTGTGTGTCTCTATTTCATTTTTTCCTACAGATGCTCACCTCTCCCGTGAAGGAGGTACCCTGCCTCGGGTTCCCGGGTTTGGAGCCAAGCGTGCCAATCAAACAGCAAGGCGGACCCGAACTCTCGAACTCTCGCTGGCGTACACCTGCGTCTGGGGGCGTCCGAGAGCTGCGTGAAAGTACAGGGCCTCAGGGACCCGGGCTTCCGCGCTCCTCTTAGGGACAAAGCCCGCCACTCTGTGAGCAACTTCCGTGCTCCACGTTTCTCTCGGTCTTAGCAACAGCCACCACAGCCACTGGGTCTGTCACTAACCAGACCCGCAGAGGCTCGCACCTGCGTATACTCTCAGACCTTTAACCTGCGCCAACAGCGCTCTCTCTCTCTCTCTCTCTCTCTCTCTCTCTC
>NW_022196897.1:166934351-167000227 GCF_008632895.1 Mastomys coucha | reverse complement strand
CTTTCCCTCTCTCTCTCTCTTCTCTTTCCCTCTCTCTCTCCCTCTCTCTCTGGCGCAGCGACTCTGCCTCCCCCCTCCCCCTGCAGACTCGCATCACAGCTTCCCTCAGTGCAACTGGCCGTAAGAAGGGGTGAATTCTGCATCCCTCTCCCTTGGTCCCACCCTGTCCCCGCAGAGGTGCCCCGGGATGTGTCGCTAGACAACGCACTCCGGGCGCTGCCGCGCTTTAGTCCAGCCTCCGCAAACACCTGCCACGCTCCGGACGTCAGCAGGTCGGAGTCTGGCTTACCTAGGAGGCATCCCGAATGGCGCCACACTCTGTCCACATCCTGGTCCGAGACCCTAAGCAGTGCAGATCCCAGAGCACTCACCTTCCCGCGAACCCGGCCGCTGCGCTGCGCCCTGCGCTCTGGCCTTCGCGCGCAGGCCACTCGCGCTTCATTCATCGCCCCAGCTCTCCAGCAGGGATGGGGGTAGTGGCCTCATCCCCTCCACCAATGGCAGCGAGGTTCGGGCGGGCTCGAGGGAGGTGACAGTAGCGGGATCGCGACGGGGCGGGGCCGAGCGGAGGGGCGAAACCTGGGAGGGGCAGGGACAGCACAGAGGGCGGGACCTAGCCGAGGCTTTGCACGCGGTGATTTCTTTCTGCTGGGGGTCACTCTGGAGGTTGCAGGCTAGGGAAGGCGGCGCCAGGCTAGGAAAATACGGCTCAGGTCTCGCTGCGTCGTAGGTGCCACCTGCTCTGTGGTTTGCGCTGAGGCGTGGAACCGAGGCGTTGGAGACGCGAGTGACGATCCCTTCAGGCGTGGGGTACAGCTGCATCCCGGCAAAGGGAGCTCTACACTCTCCGTCCAGGTCAACCAGTGCATACTCCTTCTGTGGGTTCAGTGCAACGAGGCGCTGGACCAAACTACACCCTCACGGGGGAGCCCACAGGGTTCCAGTCTCAGGGACTCTTGACATGAGATGGAGGGAGAATATACCAGTCACCTTGAGACTGAGGCGTTCTCTGTTGTTCAAACAGATTTCTGAACCCCCTCTGGGTCAGTTTTCACATCTATAAAACTAAGATAATTAACCATATGAGTGTGATGGCTCGAGCTTGTAAGCCTGTAGGTATTAAGGAGGCTGGGGTAGAAAAAGGCTCTCAGTTTCATAGTTCTAGACTAGCCTGGGCTACAAAAGAAACCCACTCTCAGAAAATCAAGCAAACAACCTTTATTTATTTATTTATTTAAATGATCTCAACACATCACTGAAGGAAGTGGGAAACAGTAGCTGGTCTGAGTTTGGCCAAGTAACAGCCGACGGCCACTGGCCATTAAGATCATACCATTGACATCGAAACAACAGCCAATGGCAGAAACTCTCCACAGATGTCTCCCTTTTGGGTGTATTACATTTAGTTGAAAAGACATGTGAGCCAGGTGTGGCGATGTTCACCGATAATCCTATACCTAAGGCTGATGCAGGAGGATCTCTAATGGGAGGGCCACACTGGGCCATCTAATAAAATCCTGTCTGGACTTAAAAAATAAAACCAAAACAAAACTACCACCACCACCACCAACAACAAAAAACAAGCAAACAAAAACAAAGCAAAACAAAAGACACAAAATAACCTCCTCCTCCTCCCTAAGGGATCAAGAGTTTATAATCTGGACAGGGGAAGTGAAGACAGAAGATCAGAGTTTGTGACCGGCTTGGGATACGCGGCAAGACTCTCTTCACAAAGTTGTGTATAGATCCTGCTGTCAGCTCATGAGGACATAACTAGTCCACAAGGGTGCCTGGTGACAGCCCCAGCGTCCATGCAGCCTCGGGAGCTAAGGCAGACCTCTTCCTTTATGTGTAGAGAAGGGACTGGCTGCCGAGCTTAGTTCTTCAAGACTAACTTGTTATTTATACGCATGTCTTCCTGGAGTGGGTGTGGTTGGTACCTACTCACATTTTGTCCTGGGAACCTCTGGGGCTGAGTTCAGGGTTCAGGATCCACCTGTCAACCTGTGAGTCTCTGCTCCAGAAAACCGAGTTTCACTTCAGCTGCACCAGGTGTTACCCTCCATATCTGAGTCGGCCTCTGGTCAGAGAAGATGTCTGGAAGGAATAGGCAGCCAGGCACCGTGGGGTATACACGGCCTTATTAGACTCTCTCTCTCTAAAACATCTCCCTTAGGTACATGGACCTGGCTCAGATCTGAAGCCAGAGAGAGCAGGTTAAACATAAATTTGAGAGATTGTGAGTCCTCCTCTTCAGGATGTGTGAGCAGAATTCACTTGCTTCTAAAGGGGTCTCATGGAAGTGCTCCAAATGTCAGGAGCAGGCTTGGACACTGTGCTTCCAACACTTAATTTTGGGTACAACCCTGAAACCAATATTGGTACAATATTTTTCCTTTAAACATCTGGTGTGTTTTATGAAAAGGGCAAGTTTGTCTTAAAGAAGGTAACCAGTATTGATTACCATAGCGAGGTCGCACAAAAATAGATAAAAGGTAATACAGTGATATTAAGTTCTAGACAAATAGTGCTGCTTGCTGAGGGACTTGAACTTTAAGCTAGCTTCAAGCTCAAACAGGAATTAGCCTTTTTCGTCAGACACCATCTAAAGATGATTCTAGAGTAAACATCCAGGTACTAAGGCCCTGGACATAGGCCCTGTCCTGCCCTCAGAAGCCAAGTCACATACCCAGGCCCTCTGGGGGCCTCACAATACCTGTGTGTCTGAAGACCCCCATTTTCTCAGGCTGTGCCTGGCTCCTCAGGGCTCTTGCTATTTCCTGTGACTAAAGACTAGGAAGTCCCAGAGATTGATTGGATTGAGATCTCTATCCAGTGTATATCCAGGTTCCCATCACCAGCAGAGAAAGAATTCAGACACCAAACTAAATAAGGAAATGGCAGAAAGAATTCTCAGCAGAGAGAATTCATGTTTCTTAGTAATATGCATCAGCCAGAAGCCTAGAATAATAATGTAAATGTAATGGAGGGAAGATTACTCATGAGTTAAGGTGGTGGGTGATATGGGGATTTCCATAAATGAGTTGAAATTTCCCCTTTCTTGTCCTTGTGTGGGGTCTTGAATGTGTCAGATGCACGATGAGAATGGGCATTTTTGCCAAGTATCTTTATAATGACTAAAGGCAGTTAGCATTCCTCGACTTCACGTCTCGGTCAGCCAAGGTGGGCCTTGACTGAAATGGTAGCTGGCCTTCTGCTTATGATACAGCTGGTAGCTCTGGGAGCTGTCTGTGCCTTTGTAACCTTTCACAAAAGGGACAGAGATGTGGCATGTGGAGTCCATGGCAGTCTCCTTTCAAATGGCTGTTTTCCCCTTCATCTTCTCAGGGAGGAATTGGGAGGTCCAGGGTGGAGTCCCCAAAGAGGTCAACCCCAGGCTACCATAGCAGCTTGGAACAAGAACTGACTGATTATGAGCCCTGGAACATTCTGCTCTCAATAAATTCTATCCCAGCGGGGTTTTTGGAGAGGAAATAACCAAGAGGAAAATAATCCAAGTAACCCAAGTCCTGCTGAGTGCCCATGGTCCCAGAGTGGGGCATCTCTGTATGCTGGGCGGATGGTGTTCTTGGAGGCTCCAAACAGATATTTATGCTTTGATGAGCAATCACTGTGTTGGGTGGGACCCCGAAATGCCGAAACTTAAAACTCAGGCTGTGCATGTCCTTTTCTCCTGGCCTTGCTGTCATGTGGGCATTGCCAGTGGCAGGCAATTGATCTCCAGATTAGAAAGAGAGAGGACTGGGCAAGGGAGAGTCAGGATGCTGAGAGAATACTTTTCCAGGGCACAGGCAGAATGGTGGCCAACCTCAAAGGCCTAGGTCAGAACTAGGTCTGCCCCTGGGCCTTTGATGGGCATGAGCGATTTCCCTGACAGTGTTCCCTGAGGTGCCTGCTTTGGTGGACTTTGCATGTATATAACTTAGCTGGATCATTTAAAGATACCCCACTTCTTCCTCTTCTGGTTTATAAAAGGGCCGAGACAACCGAGTGACAGTTGACCCATGCCTAGGAAATTATGCAATGATGACACACTGGCAGCCAAGCTGTGGGCTGTGGTATGCCCTAGAGTCTCTGTTGAATGTTTGAAGTTAAGGCTTCTAAACTGTTTGGGGTAGTGCACACCTACAATCCCAACACTTGGGAGTCTGAGGCAGGAGGTTTGCCATGAGTTCAAAGGCAGCCTGGGTTACAGTATGAAACCTAGCCTCAAAAAAGCAAAATAAATCAATGAATACTTGACTATTTTTGGTTTTGGTTGTTTTCTGACTTTTTGTTAGGTTTGTTTTTCTTTCTGAGACAGGCGCCCCCAAACTTGCTTAAAGCTGAGGGTAAACTTGAATTCATGATCCTCTAGTCTCCCAGATACTGGGATTATACTGTGGCACCAGGTCCAAGTGCAGGGATCCACTCAAGACTTTGAACAACAAAGTAGATCTTGCGGAAGGTTGAAGGGGGCCACGGTCAAAGGTGAAACCTGGCCTTGGGGGGATGTTTAGAGCCAGGTGTGTGGGAGCACACCTTGCTGTATTTGATAAGGAACTGTGTTCAATAAGGAATACTAGGTTGGTGCAGTACTGAGGTGGCCATGCCAGAGAAGAGACTCCCAGGGTTGGAGTAGTCTTAGGAAAAACCCAGCCCAGAGTTGTCCAGGCATCTACGGAATTAAGACTGTGGTGTGAAGGACAGTTGTGGATGACTTGAAGGTCCTTGGAGGCAAAATTCCATAGACGGTAAAAGTATTGTCTGTCCTCAAAGTTCTAATTCCATCCTGGAGCACCAGTGGAGCGTGGTGTGGCCTGAAAGCTCTGCCCTTGCCAGCCCTGGCCTCAGACACTGCATTGGCACTCCCAAGCCTTGGTTTTGGTTCTTTTCACAGGGCCTCATGCCAGGCACACAGCAAGCTGTCTGTGTGAACTGTCATCTTCTCATTTTCTTTCTTGGCTACTCTGCTGAACTGTTAATATGAACTGAGACACTCTCTTGCTGGGAGTCTCACCACTTCTGTACAAATGCCGTTGACTAGTCTGGCTGACAGTGACAGGCAGTCATGAGCAGCCCACTCCTGGCAACAGACCCCCACTGTCCCTGTTCTGTCTCTCCTGGAGAGAGATAACCAAGAGACAAGCTTCAATTCCATCTTTGTTTCAGAGGCTCTGCACTGCATGAAGCAGCTGCAAGGGGCTCAGAGCTGGCACACCAAAGCTGCCCTTCCTCCCAAAGGCTGGTGAAACCGGTTGAGTCTTGCTCTGGGGTAGATATGCAGATGATCTACTCGGGTAGTATTTAATGAGACAGATCCCAGGCTACTGGGACCAATGGAAGCTTTGGCCAGGAGAACATGTCTAAGCTTAGAGTCAGCTTCTCCTACCATGTAGCCAGGAGTCAGTATCTACCTAGGCAAATGGTACTGTGCCCTAGTATCTACCTAAGCATATGGTACTGTGCTCTAGTACCCACCTATGCAAATGGTACTGTGCTCTAGTACCCACCTAGGCAAATGGTACTGTGCTCTAGTACCCACCTAAGCAAATGGTACCGTGCCCTAGTATCTACCTAGGCATATGGTCCTGTTCTTAGTACCCACCTATGCAAATGGTACTGTGTTCTAGTGTCTACCTAGGCATATGGTCCTGTGCTTAGTACCCACCTAGGCAAATGGTACTGTTCTCTAGTATCTACCTAGGCAAATGGTACTGTGCTCTAGTATCTACCTAGGCATATGGTACTGTGCCGTAGTATCTACCTAGACATATGATACTGTGCTCTAGTACCCATCTAGGCATGTACTTTTGCTCAGATATAAGGCCTAGGGCAAGACCCAAGTTTGATACACACACAAGAAGGATTTGACCTGAGTGTTGTGTTCATGTCTGTAATCTTAGCCCTGGGAAGAGTGAGGCAGGAGGACTGCATGAGTTCAAGGCTAGCCTGGGTCACAGTGTGAGACACCCCCCCTCATCTCACCACCACCCACAAATGGGAAAGAATCTCAGTGCTGAATGCTGATGCTAGAAATTAGGTTTGGAGGAGACTGAGAGAGCCCCCACTTTCCTGTCTGGACAGACAGGATTCACCATGGCTACATGGGGTACCCTAAACTTCAAGGTAAGGGGGAGGTCATGCCACAGTGGTGGCTGTGGGCATACCATTCCCTGCAGAACTGTTCCAGTCCCTGAACCTTAGAAGACCTGTTCCAGTGGAATCTCAATGCTGATCCACTTGTGTGGTCTTCTGCATAGCTTTCAAAGCAAATGTCCTTGCCAACTGGAGGCATTCAGAACTGTCTGAACCTGCCCAGCTCTTGCCCTGCCTATCTAGGGTAGAGGTGGGCGACAACCCACGTGGCTGGGACCTCGAATTTAGTGAGCTTAGCTTCCAAATGTGCGTGCCCTTGACAGGTCTTGTCAGGCCTTCGTTGGCTGGCAAAGTGGCTTTCTTCCCCAGCCCACCTACCTGCACCAGCCTTGTGATAGGCAAGGGTATAGCTCATTGGGATGCTTTTATGTTAAAAACATCAACTATAAATACTTAAATTATCACAATTACTTGCAGCTATTTAGTCATTTCTTCATGGGTTACTTTGCTGGGGTCTGAGTAAATGTCAACAGGCAGGTCTTTGTCTTGTCTTCAAGGCTCTTGCCACAGCATCTTCCCCTCTCAGGGTAGGTGGCATCTTCCCCTCTCAGGGTAAGCCTCAGAGGTACCAGAAGATGGTGACATTCCCACTATTCTCCCAGCCCCCTCACTGCTGAAGACCCCCTCACTGCCTTGCATAAGAGAGAATTGGAGACTTATACTGTCCTTCAGAGGTTACCAGGCTTTGTGAAGGGCTTCCTGGCAGTATGCAGAGATCTCTGACTACACACAGCACCCCCTGGCTGTGTACAGAGTCAATCGGCCTTGCAAACCCAGCTTGAGACAGTGACTGGCAATCCTGCTGACATCTGAGATTCCTTCTTCACAAATGTGTGCTGTGTTGACAGTCCAAGGACCCTGCAGGAAGCCAGGACCAGCTTGTGTCAAGGTAATCTGAGCTAGAAGATGTTGCCCCAAAGGCTAGCTGTCAGAGATAACAAACATCTTTAGGAATTGTCTCAGAGGCAATGCTGTGTAGTTGGCACCCTGTGAGGTCAGATCTTCTCTGTGAGAGATTCACATTTCAATTCTTTAGCCTGAGCAGAAATGGATCTGGCTAAACAAGAGGCAAGATGTTCCAAAATGGAACGAAGATTTCCATTTTCCTGTCAATTTCCTGTCGAGAAGGTCTGCCGCAAGGAGTGTGACTCCTGGCTTTGCCAGGGCTGCAGGGCTGCAGGATAGATCCAGATCTGAGGGTCATGGCTGGGCCTCCTCTGAGCATTCAATATGGCCAGTATCTGCCTATTTTCTCCCTTGTCCCAGGCTGACACCACCACCCACCATGTCCCCATGCCCCCACACCCTAGAAATAGCTCTCTTCAGTCTTCTGCATGCTCTTGGTGGCCAGCTGTGTTGGAGACCTTGTTTTAACTTGAACCCCCTTTACCTCTAAGCAGACCTCCATCCTTGCCCCCTAAGACACAACATCATCACTTGACCCCCCCCACACACACACTCACCAGTTCTCCCAAGGCCCCCATCCCCTTCCTAAAACACGATAACCCAGCTTTCCTTTGCCTCCACCCTCCAGGTGCCCAGTACAGCAACGTCTCTGGAACTTCCTCTTACAACCTCTGGGGCAGGTGCTACTATGTGGAGCCCATAGCAATCTCTTTTCTATCCATGTGACCAATCTGGCCTGCATAGACATCTGTGTCTGCTACAAGGGTCACAGGTCTCAGGTCTGCCCCAAACCACACTGCAGCCCAAATATTCCTCCTCAGCTGTCTTGCTCCTTCTCAAGCTTAGGTGCACCTCAGTTCTCCATTCAGCCTGCATGAATCTGTGGAGATCGTTTCCTGTGGCTTCTCCAGGACTCTATCTGTTCTCCACCTCCTCCATACTGAAGCTGCAGCTCAGTGCCTCTGCCAGACCATCCTAGCCAATCTGCTGGCCTCGTCTATCTGCTCAAAGCCTACTATTCATTCATAAGGTAGCAAACTTTCTCAGACTGTCTATGGCAGTAGCTATTCTTGATTGGAAAACTGAAGTCTGTACCCTCTCCTTTGTCCCTCCCTTCCCTCCCTCTGTCCCTCCTTCCATCCCTCCCTCTCTTCCTATGCTAATGCTTGTACTGAGGGCTTTGTGAGAACTAGGTAAGTATTATACCACTGAGCCACACCACCCTATAGTTTCTGAAATTTTATTTTGATACATAAGATCTGGCTCCACTTCCTAGGCTAGCTTTGAAGCTGTTATGTAGCCCAGGCTGGCCTTCAACTTTTTTTTATGATTTATCATTTTTATTTTATGTACATTGCTGTTTTGACTGCATACTTGTCTGTGTGAGTTGGATCCCCTGGAAGAGGAGTTACATGTGCTAGGATTTGAACCCTGGGTCCTCTGCAAGAGCATCCAGTGCTCTTCACTGCTGAGCCATCTCTCCAGCCCCTAGCCTTGAACTTCTAACTCAACTTCATGAGTAGCTGGAAGGACAAACCTCTGCACAGGCCCTGTTAAGGACTATACCTAAAACCCCAGATGAAGTGGCCTCCTGCTCTGTTGGTTACTGGCACACCCACCTTGTGCCTCTGCCCTGATGTCTGCACACATCTTCTTCACAGGTTGTTCTGCTCACGTAGGTCAGGCCCAGCCAGGGGCTCTCAGCTTCTCCTGATCATTCTCTGCCCTTACTCAAAGACCCACATGTCTTTTGTATATCAGCTGCATAAAGTTGTCTGTCCAAGGAACTGATGCAGACTTACCTGTGAGGCAAGAGCTGCCACTCACAATATTAACACTTTGAGTTTAATCAGTAATCACCTACGTTTGGGTGACCAACAGGAGCTTGTACCCTACAGCACTGCCTCAGCTCACTGCAGTACCTCACTACACTCCAGTGCCTTCTCCAGGGTGCCAGCCAGATCGTCAGGAGACCCCAAACCCCTCCAAGAAATTATCTCTTCTAAGCTTATGGCATGTGACAGGAACATGTGGGACGTTTTCCTAGTTCCCATACTTCCCTCTGGTCTGAGCTGTGACACCATGCTTAGGTCATGATGATAGGCAGGCTGCTCCCCGTAGGCTTGTGCACATTTCTACATCTCTCTCTGCTCATCACCATGCTCTCATGGAGGGCTGTGACCCTGTGTAGACACGCTGCTTGAGTTGATTTACCCAAGTGCAGACTATCCCTGCTAAAGTGCTGTTAGCCTGGGGCAGAGGCTCCATAAGGAGCTGGTATAGGGCACATCAGCAAAGGTGGGTAGGAATCACCTCCATGGCCTTTGGGGAGAATAGCCTGGCATTGACTATTACAGGGGGCTTCACACAGTGCCCAGGTTCAGCAACCACACATCGGTCGGGATCCACAGTGGAGACACCTGGTTATGGTGGTGAGCTGTTCAGTGAGGGTCAGACACCAGTCATGACCCAGTCTCCTGGGGCAACCGCCATCACCAGCCCCCGGGAGGGGCAAACCCCTCCACTAGCCCCTGGGAGGGGCAACCCCCATCACCAGCCCCCAGGAGGGGCAGCCCCCATCATCAGTCCCTGGGAAGGGAGCTTCTCTAGCCCAAGGTCCCCAGTGCCTCCTACCTACCCTAATCTGTGCCCTGCTCCTTCTCTGCCAGCAAGGGTCTTGCTCCTTCCTGTCCTCAGCCCATCTCATACTCCATGGCAGCAACCCTCACAGTGTTCCTATGAGCTATCCCCAGGCTTGTCCCAAGCTGGCCCAGGCCTACATCCCCAAGAGGAAACTGCTTTCTTTCCCTGAACCTCAGACCTGAAGTCCCCCCTCAGCTCTTTCCACTGAGGGTGGTGCCACCTCTGGGCAGTCGGTCCTAGATGATATGACAAAACCTCTCCATGGCCTCTGCTTCAGCTCCTGCCTCCAGGTTTCTTCCTTGAGTTCTGCCCCCTGAATCCCTTTAATGATACATTGTTACCTGAGAGTTGTAAAATGAAATAAACCCTTTCTTCCTCAAGCAGGTTTTGATCATAATGTTTTATCACAGCAATAGAAAAATAACTAAGATGGCATAGTACTGTATGGACCTGTATCTCCGGGATGCCTCGGGGTTCTTCATATTGGGTCTGGAAAAAGTATGACCTCCTTCCAGAACCTCAAACTCCAGGCATTTCTTTTTTAAAAAACAAAATAGCAAGGTAACATTTACAAACACTGCATGTATTGACAGTGTAGAACATAGCACTTTGATACATGGATAACCCAAGAGAGGATTAAGCAAGAAGCTTCACAGATCTGTGAATCACTTGCTCTGTGTGTCTGGAACACAAGGAGCCCAGTCTCTTAGCAGTGTGCAATTCATGCTACACTGTTACCAAGGACCTGGCCACAGAAGCAACAGGCCCAGGAACTTGCCCCATCTTTTAACCCTTCCAATAACCTCCAGTACTCCACCCTCCTCTGACTCTGAAAACAACCACATTAGGACTTTGCCTTTATTCCTCAGATAAGTGAAATCATTCAGTAATTATCACCCTGCATCTGGCTATTTCCACTTGCCTAATGTCCTCTGGGTTCATTTAAGTCACTATGCAATGGCAGGATTTCCTCCTTTCGGGTTAAATATTATTCCATTGTTATATCTACCTGCCCCCAATCATCTGTTGTTGGATTCCATTTCTTGGCTACTGAGAATAATGTGTCTATGGGCATGAGAGGGCAGAGATCTCTGGTGTATTGTTTTATTTCCTTCCAACATGAGCTCAGGGACCACATAGTAGTTAACTGGCTGTAGTTGGGTTTTTTGTTTCTTCTGAGGAACTTCCATAAAAATTTCCATAATGGCTGTAGGAATTTGCATCCAGCCACGTGTACACAAGAGTTCTCTTTTGTCCCTGTCCTTGCCAACACTTGTTTTCTGTGTCTTTTCATTGTTACCGCCCTAGCAGGTGTAGGCAAGTTGCCAGTTTGGGTTTGCATTTCCGTGGTGAGTCTCCTATCATCCACCCCCTTCCCTCCCTGCCCCCCCCCCACCCACTGCCCAGCTGTTTTCTTCTGGGAACTGTCCACAGAGGCCCTTCCCCATTCTCCCTGGGGTTGTTTGTTTCACAGCTGGGGCCTCACTAGACCTCTTTCCTATGCCAGATAGCAGCTTGTCAGCATAGCTCCCAGAGACTTTCTCCTGGTCCCCGCAGGTTGTTCCTTCCCTCTGTTGATAGATTCCTTTCCGATGTGGGAGCCTTTTAACTTAGTGCAGTCTCATTTCTCTCCTTTGGGTATTGTAGCTTGTATAATCAGGCTTACATTCCCGGGGCTTCCTCGGAAGTACACCTGTGGTGCTGTGGGCTGCTGGTGGGGATGTAAAACAGGACGGCTGCTGTGAAAGCGGCATGGTAGTTCCTCAAATTAAAAATAGAATTTCTGAAACCCGGCAGTGGTGGCGCATGCCTTTTATCCCAGCACTTGGGAGGCAGAGGCAGGTGGATTTCTGAGTTCGAGGCCAGTCTGGTCTACAGAGTGAATTCCAGGACCCAGTCAGGGCTACACGGAAAAACTCTGTCTTGAAGAAAAGAAAAAATAGAATTTCTGTACCCTCTATCGAGTTCACTTGGGGCATATTGCAAAAAGCACTAGAGACAGCAACACCCAAGAAGATTTGCACAATTCTATTCATAGCAACAGTGAAGAGACAACTATTTCTCAGTGGATACATAGATAAGTAAGCTGACCTACCAGTGTGACAGGCCGTTCCTTGGCCTTGCAGAGGAAGGGTCCTGACCAAACCAGGATGTGGGTAAAACTTGAGGAATCTATTTTTAATTTCTTTTATATTCATCATTATTATTGTGTGTGTGTGTGTGTGTGTGTGTGTGTAGAAGTCAGAGGTCAGATTTTCTTTTCTCCTTCTGCTGTGGGATCCAGGGATCAGACTCAAGCTATTAGGTTTGCCCAGAAACCATCTCGCTGGCCCTTGAGGGGTCAGTCATAAGAGAACCACTGTCGTGTGATCCCAATCACCAGAAGTCTCTGAGTGTGGGAATTCTTTGACTTTAAGGTTGATTTTGAAGAAACGAATACAGCAGACATTGTAATCATTGTAGCTGGGCTGGTATACATAGTCACTTCCAGCCCAGAATCTGGGTTAGCAGACCCATGATGGCTTACTGACTCTGAGCGCTACCCACTGTTCTTCGTTAGGCTCAACACTCTCAACACCTCACATTTATAGAGCTTTGTGTTAATCAAATAACACATGGAAAAACTTTGTCACCTCCAGGGTCAGGGCCAAGTAGTATGTCTCCATAGTGTGTGTCATTAAAGAGGCATGGCCCCTTGCTGTGGGCTGATCCTAAGTTCTTGCAATGTGGGTCTCCCACAGAGCTCAGGCAGTTGGAAGTCTAGACAGGGACCAACTCAAGGTGATAATAAGGCTACATTGCAAAATACAACAGGACCACAGGACAGATGTGGGCTCCCTGAGCATGGTTGAATAGCCAAGGTATGTGCTGGGATAGCAAGTTGCTGCGGCAAAACAGCGGCAGGAGCCACCGGAAGTGAGGCCTGTGACGCCCCGGTGGGCCCCTGGGCTTAGATACTGTGAACCGTGCTCACAAGTGGCAGGAGGCATGGGAAGTGAGGGCAGCTCGACCCAACCATGGGCTTAGATCCCGTAAATAGCGCTCACCTGTGCTTGGCGCTTGTCCTTGACTGGCTGAGAAAGTTGATGCTGGGCTATTATGACGGGTGGGGTCTGGACAGCAGGTTTCATGCTTGGTTGAGGAAAGTGGGAGCTGCTGCCCCCAGCCTGGTTAACTCAGCTGTTGGTGACCAATGACTCACAGCTGGTCGTGACAAATCAGGGAAATGGAAAAACCCCAAAAGGGTTCATAAACATTTCCCTTATAAACTTCATTAACCATGTTTCTAAACTACCTGAAAAGTCTTAGTTCCCTTGTAGTAAGGGGGGGGGGCAGGAAGGGCGTCTCTCCTTCCTGGGCACGTTTTTTTGTGAGCTGAAGTCTGTTTCTACTGAACCGAGATCCGCTCTTGCTTTGCAGGCAAAATATAGTGATGATGGTGATAGTGAAGATGGTGATGCTGATGGTGATAGTGAGGATGGTGATGCTGATGATAATAATGGTGACAATGATTGCCGTGATGATAGTGACAGCTCACAAGGGGTGAGGAGAAGGCAATAGTGAATCCAAGGTTGTTCCCAGGACTCACTTTTGGATCACAAGTTATGGGTGAAGCCAAGAGCATCTTAGATCCTCTCAGATGCCTGCTGGGCACCGGAAGTAGGAGTGGATCAGCAGTTGGACTCAGCCTGACCTAGGCCTTGTCTCCAGGTGACTCTCAGGAAGTGAGGAGACTTGAGTAGCTTCCTGCACTGTGCCAGCTCTAGGGCTGGGGAGGGCCAGTTGGGAACTGAGAGCAGTAAGAACTGGTGGGGTCTGGTGCATGGCAGGGCTGACTGGGAGGACGACGAGGACCAGAAGCTGAGGGTCTCACCCCTGCTGTATTCTGAGGTCCAGAGTGGCTGTGAAAGCCCTATCCCAACAAAGCAGGCATGTCCAGTTAGACCATGGCGGGGCCACTCACCTGCCTCCCCTCCCTCTCAGTCCACATCCCGTGCTTCAGGATCCATACTGAAAGCTGAAGGCTTGGGGATCTGAGGCCATGGAGTGAAGGGTGTCTGAGGGCTTGGCTGCAGGGAGGGCTACCCTGGGCCTGCAGCATCAGCTCCAATTCCTTTTCTCCCTCAGATCCCTCACTCTGAACTGACTAGCTCTGTTCTGCCTTGTGGTGACATTGTATCGAGAACTCTCATGTCTCTGAGACCTATCTTCTTGTATCTCCTGCTTCACAGTCCAATTTCTCCAGCCCAGATGCCCTACTATGTGCTGCATGCACAGTGCCTTGTCAGAGTCGGGCATAGTTAGCGTCTCCTGCTTGCCTCCCCCTCCCCCATGGCTTCCCCACACTGACCAGCCCTAATGAGGAGCTAGGTCCTGGAGATGCTTCCTGGGCCTTTTGAAATCTGGCCTACCCTGGATTCTGTTCCTCAGTCAAGGTTGTTGTGGTTTGGTTGGAGGCAATATTAACTGATAAACACACAGTGGAAGAAGGATGTTTGGAATTTCATCCTGATGAATGGTGTGGATTTCCTAACTGGTGATGAAGGAAAACATCTGAGGACCCAAGGAGAGTGACCTGGGTCACTGTCACTCACACATCCCCAGACCGTGGGGAGTCCACCTTACCTCCCTGGCTCAGCTGCTCATGGTTCACAGCCAAGAGAGAGAGCTCAGCGAGTCTGGAATTACATGAACTTTCCACTCCTTCTGGGGAAGCCAAGGCCGCCTCCACCTGACCATTCCAGAAGAAATTGCAAGGTCGCCTGCCTGTTGCCCTCAGGCTGGGGCCACAGTGTATTTGAGTTCTCTAGCTACATCAGCTTCCCCCTCCCACAGAGCCAGGGGACAGCCTTCCTGCCTGTCTAGATACGGGGGTGGAGGGGGTGGGAGGGGGGGTGGAGGGTGGGGGTTGTTCTGCTCTCTTGGGCACAGGTTTGGCATGGTCTGCTCTTCCTGGGGCAGTGACAGTGTTGTCTGTAGGTTGGCCACTTCCCTTTTCTGATAGTGACATATCTGAACAGTCATAAAGACTTTCTCCTAAAACTGTCCCGACACAGAATAGCCTTGCAGTTGCTGAGAAGAAGTTCTTGAAGTTTCTCTCCCCTTCCCACCCAGGAGGAAGAGATCTTGCTTAGTAGGGGCCCCAGTCATGACCTTTACCCCCGTGGGCACCGTCTGAGTGGTGAGCTGTTGCTGTCTGGGCAGATGGACTCTACACTGATCTGCAGGGTCCTGCCAGATTGAATACACACCAACTCCCTGCTCCTTGCCATTGGTTGGTGGCCACACAGGCCTCCTGCCATGAAACCTTGCCACCTATACCCCAAGAAGGCATTCAGGTCCGGCAAGAGACTCAGCTTTTTGGCTTTGGTTTGGTCAGACTCCATTTGAGTCATGCCATGTGCCACAGTGTATTCCCCTGAGGATTCCTGGGTCCTGGGGCTGAAAGGGGCCATCATCAGACACACAACCTCAGATGTTCACATCTGTCTCCTCTGTGCCTCTGTGACCAGGTATGACTCTCCTGCAGGCATCTGTCCCACAGGTATCCAGGGCCATGAGTCTTTGCCCCCGTGGGCCTCCTTGCTCCAGAACTTTGCCTACCCTGTAGGGGCTGCACACACGTGCCCAGACCTGTACCTGGAAAAAAAAAAAAAAAAAAAAAAAAAAAAAAAAGGAGCAGATCCAGCATTCCCTGCCTTGGCTCTCAGAGTTTGGCTTCCCTCCATGCCCACCCAGCACTGAAACTTCAGTCACTCTGAGAGAGCACTTATTTATTTCGATACAGAGTCTCATGCTGGCCTTGAATTCCCTAAGTAGCTTAGGATGACCTGAAACTCCTGATCTTGTTGTCTCTGCTTGTGCTAGTTCTGAGACCACGGCTGGGGATGGGGGTGGGTTCTGATTGGACAGAAATAGTTCTGCCTGTGCTGTCAGTGGCTATAGAAATGTGCTTCCCCCCACTTGAGAGGAAAGCTTCAACTCTGGAAAATTACATCCAGGAAACTAGGGAAGTTTCTGCCCTGGGGATGTTTGAGATCAGCTTCCTGGGTTGGTCTCAACCTACAAGGAGAATGCCTGGCTCCAGTGACTTTTACTGCAACCATTTCTGGGGGCCTCTGGCAGTGAGGAATACTTGTGCCAGGCTGTCCTGGCTACACACGTTTCGGTCAGAGTAGCATGGCCCTCGGTGACAATGTCAGGAGCAGACTCCAGGCAGTGTGTCTATAGGACACACCAACTCCTTCTCGAAAACAGCCTAGTCCAGTCTGCCTAGGTGGCAGCGGATTCGCCCCACACTCCCTTTTGTGTAAATTCCTTTCAAAGTGCCTGGAAGTCTGGTAACTGGGAGGGAGGGTTAAGTACCAGCTAAGCCCTTAAAGCCTAAGACATAATTGGCCAACCTTCGTGCTGGTGAAAGTCTGGAGGTCTGAGGGCCGGGGGCAGAGCGCAGGCCCAAGCATACCCATGTCCAGCTTGCCAGTGCTAAGTGGCACTGTATCTCCACCCCCACCCACTCCTACCCACAACTCTCAGCACACAATTGCCCAGCCTGGTGGTGAAGCCGTTATTGCCTCTTCTTTCTGAGGCAGAGTCTCAGATGGACAAAACCTCTTGTCAATCCTCCTGCCTCAGTCTTCCGAGTGTTGGGACTGTAATTGAGTCACTATGGTAGGCTCATTTAGGGTCTACAGCCCTTGAATCTTCCACTCAGGTCTCCTCCTCTCTCTCTTCTCTGATTGAAGGAAAAACTGACTCTCCTCTAGTTCCCTCTTGTGGGTAGAGCCTGATATACCTGTGTGCAATGGATTTTGCACACTTTTTTTTTTTTTTAAATATACAAATGAATGGCTGATCTGGAAGACCTTCACATAGCCAGAAAAAAAAAATTCCACAGACTGGTACCTGAGACCTAGGATTTCAGCTCATAGAAAGGTAGGTTCCCTACCCACCTGTCTTAAGACCTCCTCTCTCATCACACCACACTGCCCTGGAGCTCTATGAGGAACGGCAGGCAGTGGGTGAGACCACCAACAGATACAAGGAATTTGCTGGCCAGCTGGTGGCAGGCAGGCTTGGGTGTGAGGATTCCAGACTGTTGAGCCCAGTCAGCAGCACCCTTTCCCTAGGAGGCCTTGGTAGTTTACAGTCTTCAGAAGCCTCCTGGTTGGCCTCCTGGTTGGCCTCCTGGTTGTGCCTCAGTGGTTCTCAGTGAGGGGCTTTGAACTTCCTTCCTTTTTTTTTCTGGTGTTTCTCTGACTCCATTCACATGCTGTGGCTGCAGTGGAGCCAGAGTCTTTCATGGAGACTAGACACCAGCAGATAAGACTGAACAATAAAAGACGATGGCAATATGTCATAGATACGACTTATGATAGTGTACATTCAGAAATGTCAGAGAGCCACAGTCATGTGTCACAAGGATTAGAGTGAGATCCTGTTGCCAAACAACAGCAAAAAAAAATTTTTTTTAAATAAATAGGTCATTATCTACGTATGCATTAGGCACGTGGGTCCACTTTGTGTGTGCATTCTTGTGTAGGAAGGTGCACATGTGCAAATGTTTGTGACGGCCAGAAGTCAACCTTGGGTGTCACTCCTCAGGTGCTATCTGCCTTGGATTTTTGAGACAAGGTCGCTTCCTCGCCTGGAGCACACCAAGCAAGCTAGGCTGACTGCCCAGCAAGCTCCAGAATCTACTGTCTCTGCTTCTGCAGTGCTAGGATTACAAACTTGAGACACTAAGCCTGCTTCCTCCCACCCCAGCCTTTAAGGTGAGTTCTGTGAATTTAACTTGGGTCCCCTTGTAAGGCAAGTACTCTACTGACTAAGCTATTTCCATAACTTGTTCTAGTGTGCTTTGTTGGCTAAATTTTGTGAATTCTAAGTCCAGTCCAGAATCTGTTTTTTAAAATTTAACCACATCTACCACCCATCCATCCATTCATCCATCCATCTATCATCCATCATCCATCCATCCATCCATCATCCATCCATCCATCCATCCATCCATCCATCCATCCATCCATCCATATAGCTATCTTGTGTGAGACTTGTATATACATGGAGGTCAGAGGAAAAGTTGTGGGGTTGGTTCTCTTCTTCCACCGTGTGGGTCTTAGGGATTAAACCCAGGTGGTCAGGCTTGGTAGCAATTGCCTTAACACACTGAGCAATCTTGCCAGCTCTCTAAGTCCAGTATTTCTGATAAAAACTCGGTACCTGAATTGACACAGGAAGTGGATGTAAAATATAAATGTTTGAAGATGTGGAAGCTAAAGGGAGTAGAGTGTCTGTCATTCCTTACATTGCTTCCTTATTGACGTGGTGGTTTTATGATTCTGTTAGATTTAAATAAAAGATATCAAGATTAACTTCACACCAGACCTGGAGGCACAAGCTTAGAATCCCAACTACCTGGTAGGCTGCAGCAGAAGGATTGTAAGCTAAACACCAGGCTGGGAAAACTGGTGAGTCCCAGACTCTGAATTAAGAGTAAAAAGAAGGCTGGGTATGTAATCTGAGGTGGGCACCTGCTTGCATGCTTGAGGCCCAGGGATGGAGCTTGGATGACACACATAGAAACAGACTTCACAGGCCTCAGCCATTTTATTGTGTTGCCTGAGCACAGACAGTCACATGTGTGCTCTCGTGTTGCTTTCACTGGTGAGCAGAACTACTCACAGCCAATGTGTAAGGTCTGTGGGTTAGGGCATCCCTGGTGTGATGAAGGGACAGACTCACTACGCATAGCAGCTAGGTGTTTGTCATCATAGGGAGAGGAAAATGTTCCTGTGGGTATTTGGCTATGTGTATGGAGGGGCTTGCCCAGGATGGTGCCCAGTGGGTGGATTATGTATCAGAAAGCCTCAGACCAACTATGTGTGATGTCTGGAGACAGTGTGGACAGCCCTATCTCTGCTCATCAACCAGGAGTCAGGAGAAAGTTGGGCCTCTGTATAGAAAAATAAGGCCGTGTTTTAGCTTCTCCAGCTCTACCACCAGATGAAGCCTGGAGGAGTTCCTGAGTCCCAAAGTCAGCCCATGGATCCGTGGGTCAGTGTCAGGGGTCCTTGTGGTTAGGATATGAGGAGGTTTCAAAGGAACAAGATATGGAGTTCTGAGGAGTCAGTCTATGCAAGTTCCTGAGATCAAAGTGTGAGCCCTTAGGGTCAAAAAATGGGAATCTGTTCCACGTGTAGGGGTGGGAGCCTTGAACAGAAAGTGCTCACTGTGGAAAATGGCCCCTAACATCCCCACCTGAGGCATCTGGGTTCCCCCACACACACCCCTACCCTCTGTTAGGGTAGCAGTGTTCTCTGTCTGACTGCTCTTGGCTTGGCTGGCTGTAGTTCGAACTTTACACGATGGCAGGATTACTCAGAGCCTGGCCCTTCTAGGGAAATTGATGTGTCTGAAGGCCACTGTGATCTGTCATGAAAGTCTCAGAGGAAGCACTTAGAAAACTGTCATTCTGGTCTTGAATGACACTTCCTGTCATCTGGTGCACAGGGTATTTCCCTAGGGCTCAGCATGGTAGCTGGGGCTAGGTATGGGAATTCTGGGAGGGCTGAAGCTGGACCTGGGTTCTGATGGGGAGGGGTAAGGAGACACAGGTCTCAGTTTTGTGCGTGCAACTCCCTCTCCCCCCTCCCATTTTCTAGGCTATGGTGAAGCAGCTGTCATCTCAGAAACTTGTGGTGAAGCTCAATGTGGGTTCCCACAGGAAGCTGGGGGAGTGTTGAGCAGGGACCCAAGGGCCCAAATGCCACAGTGGAAAAGTTCTCTGATAAGGCAAAGAGCACCCCCTCCCTCCTGTTCCTGCATGGGCGCTCTGGTCATCTTAAGTAATGAGGATGTGGCTAAGTCACATGAGAGACAGATACGCCTGTGGAAAATTCCAAGTCCTGGGAGAAACACTTGGTTTCTGGTCTTGGGAGGCTCCGAACCCCTGGTCTCACTTTCCTCTTTACATCTCTGTTCTTGCTTCTTGCTGGCACAATCATGTGGATGAGCCAGGCTTTGCAGGCCATGGAAGCCACAACAGGGGACATGTCAGGGGACAGCAGATCCCTGTGGAAGAAATGATTCTGGTGCTCTGGGCACCAGAAATGCGCTTCGAACACACCACAGCAGGAATGGTGCCAGGGATCATCTACAAAGTCCTCACAAACTTGGGAGCCTGGAGTTGACCAGCACTTGGGTCCAGGAAGAAACCCTGAGCTCTTTATGTGGTGTTTACCAGTTCCTGCTTTGTCATGTTCTGGAAACATTTAAACACCCACACATGGAACACATACAGGCCATCAACAGCTCCCACCCCCAGCCCACCCAGGTTACTTAGGGCCAAATCTTGTGTTCCTGTGACCTCATCCAGTCCCACTGCCTTATTAAGCGGCTCTTTGCATCTTA
The DNA here is from genome assembly GCF_008632895.1 of Mastomys coucha. NCBI lineage: Eukaryota > Metazoa > Chordata > Mammalia > Rodentia > Muridae > Mastomys > Mastomys coucha. Next base: position 166,980,106 of record NW_022196897.1, on the reverse strand, counting down.
GAACACAAACACAGTTCTGCTGTCACACCCACCAGGAACAGATCACGCAACGCACAGGCTGCTTCCTAAGGCCCACTCGACTGGTGATGTGTGTCTAAACTGGATCAAAGCTTGGAATGCTGCTGGCTTCTTGTTTTAGGGTTAAGGAAACTGGAGCCTGCCCTAACCACATACAGACATCTTTCCACTACTGTAGATACCACAGTCTTATGTCTTCAGATCTCCCCAGATCAGCCACCGAGGGATATCTTTGCTGTTTCTGTGTCACAAATAAAAGGGACAAAAAGCTTACTTTTTACCACCTGGTACAGGGGATGGAGCCCAGGTCCTCCTCCAGGCCAGACTCACTGAAGCCCAAGTTCAACATTTATTCATGTGTTTGTTTTGGTGGTGTTGCTGCTGGGATTTTTTTGTTTGGTCTGTATTTGTTTGAAACAGAGTTGCATATAGTCTAGGCTAGCCTGGAACTTGCCACATAGCTGAGGGTGACATTGTATCCCCAGTCCTCTTGCCTCTACCTCCTAAGTTCCAGGTCACCACCATACCTGCCCAAGTGGGTATTCTATTTTATTTTTTTAATATTATTTATTTATTATTATTTATGAGTACACTGTAGCTGTCTTCAGACACACACCAGAAGAGGGCATCGGATCCCCATTACGGATGGTTGTGAGCCACCATGTGTTTGCTGGGAGTTGAACTCAGGACCTCTAGTAGAGTGCAGTCAGAGCTCTTACCCTCTGAGCCATCTTCCCAGCCCTGGTATTCTATTTTAAAGTATAACATACAGGGGCTGAGAAAATGGATCAGTAGGTAGCACACTTACCACACAAATGTGAGGTCCTAAGTTCTGATTTCTAGCACATGTGAACGGTGAACAGTCATGGTCGTCCACCTGAAATCTCATGCCCTCAGGAGGCAGAAACAGGAGATTCCAGAACAAGCCAGCTAGCTGCACTAGAGACCACGCCTCAGATATATAGGACAGAGAACTGAGAAGGATGCCCAACAACCTCTGGCCTAACTTGCATGAATATATATGTATAGCTGCCCACACATATACATACATAGCATGTAAGTCAGAGGATGACGTCTGCAAGTCTGTTCTCTCATTCTGTCATGTAAGCTCTACAGATAGAACTCAGATCATCAGGTTTGGCAGCAAGCACCCTTACCAGCTGAGCTGCCTCCTGGCTCCTGTCCAAAACATTTCATAAGGCTCTACTGCTTGAGGCCTCCTTGGCATGGCCTCCTCCACAGGCATGTGTTGGTATTCCTGTCTATGACAGGAAGACTGGCCATTGTATGCATGATGAGGGACTCAAGAGCAGGACCCCTTATTTGCTGTGACATCATTGTCCATTCATCCAGAGGCCCTCAGTGCTGGGCAGTGAATTCTCATCCTAGCCTATCCTTTCCCATGAGACATTTCTCTTACTCCTTGGCTACATGGAAACACTGCGTGTGTGGGGATGGTCCTCTTGGCTCTCGTTCACTTCAGAACCCATGAATCGCCTCCTGGCATTTTAGGTGGTGACCAGTTAGCATATCTAAATATTTTGGTGCTTGTTAGGAGTCTGGAATGTGGGTATCTCAGGGACTGGTTGGTGTTCCTATCAGTTCTTCCTTGGGCCCAGCCTGAGCTCCTGTCAGAGTCCTTCCTCTGGCTATACCTGGCATCTTAGATGCTCTGTTATGACAGGATGGGTTGCCTTGGCAGTTCCTTACATTTACTGTTCCTTCTCCCATCCTGCATCCCTCTGTCCTCCCATACTGGTTCATCCCAGCCTGTGTAGGTAACTTCTGCAGGAGCTATAGACATCCAATAGATGTCCTCTTTGACAACAAGAGGAAGAACAAAGGGAAACTCACTAATGACCTGGCCTGGCCCCCACTCTACTCTCTCTAGCCCTCTGTGAACAAAGGCTCTGTCTGGGCCCCTTTGGTCCTCATAGCACACATTTCTGTTGTTGTCTAGGAAGAAAGAAAAGCAATATCAGAAATGGGCTGTGTCTACCCAGGGCACCTTTCAGGCTAGAGCAAGGGTGATTGTCACAGGCTGACCTGGGCAGGGAGGTCTGGAGTAGATCCACAGTTGAAGCAGGCAGCTTGGGTTCCATAGAGTCGGCTGCAAGGCCACTAAAGGAGAAGCCTGCTGAGGCCCAACCCAAAGGAACACCTTCCCTGTATCCTGGTTCAGCTGGGATCCAGTGAGACAGGACCTGTTTTTCAGTCATTCTCGAGAAAGAGCCTGCTCCACTACTGGCAGAATGGTAGTAAGAATTAAAGAAGCTTTAGCTAGAGCATTTGGTTCACAGGCATGAGGCCTTGGGATCTAGCCCCAGAACCATAAGAGAAAAAAACAATTTTAGCTAAATCTGCATTCGTGCACTGGGAGGCCATATGGGCCTCACACTACCACCAGACACCCGGGGCTGGAGTAAAACAGCTGGCTATGTTTAGTCCTGAATCCTGAGGTGCCCCAGTCAGACTATATTCGGGCCCAGGTTTGCTTTAATAGTATGAAAATCTAGTGGCTAGTAGGAGTGGGTGCATAGCACTCACTTCCCTTCCCAGAATACAGGATCCTCAGAACTCTGGTGCTTCTGGGAGGCCCGGAGTGGGGGTGGGGTGGCAAGGCGTATGTGTACCACTTGGCAGCTCCAGAAGTAAGTGGGGTACATGATGAATCTTGGCTTTGGGAGTGCATGGGTTGGCAACACCTGGAGGTCCCGTGCCTCTCTTAGCAGCTATCCAGTCAGGGATGTTAACCAGGGCTTATGACCTAGAACCCTTGAATTAAAACCAGGCTTGTTTACAGAGGAGTAACTGGTAGGCATGTGTAGTATTGGCCCTGTGCTCTAAGGTAGGGACTCATATGGGCCATGTTCTGATCAAGCTGAGGCTCAGAGCTCTGCAAAGCCTAGAGTGAACTTCGTGGAGGTGAGCCCCACCATCCATAAAGCCACAGTGGGCCCTAAAACGTGCATGTTTTATATATCACCTGGTCTTAACGGTAAGGACTCCAAAGTCAGTCCTAGACGTCTGCAAGGGGGCATGACCAGACCCTGCACAGGGCATGCTGGGCCTGTGCTGCTGGCACAGCACCTAGAACATGGCCGCTAAGTGCAGCAGCCCCAGGGCAAGCTTCATCTCTAGCTTTATTGCTATTGTTGGTCTTGCTTCTCCCCAAGTCTGTCACAGGCCCAGAGTGTCAATCCAATACCCACAAAGGCGGTTACTTCTCAAAGCCTAAGTTTCTCCAACTAGAAAATAATATTGCCTGTATTCCCATTAATAAGAATGTGGGGCCGGGCGGTGGTGGAACATGCCTTTAATCCCAGTACTTGGGAGGCAGAGGCAGGCAGATTTCTGAGTTCAAGGCCAGTCTGGTGTACAGAGTGAGTTCAAGGACAGCCAGGGCTACACAGAGAAACCCTGTCTCGGGGAAAAAAAAAAAAAAAAAGAATGTGGGACACTACGTTGCCCAGAAAATCCTGGCCCTGTAAACTATTCTAGTTCCCTTTCCCAGGTCTGGGCCCAACAGGTTCCCCCAAGTCTCTCCTTAACGCCTCAGAGCAGGGCCTTCCTTGTACAACCTGGTGAGGCTCTGAAGGCTCTCTGTCCCCAAGGGCTTCTTCAGGCGGCTTTTCTCACAAATCTCTTCTTGTAGTACCCATCTCAGCCAGGAGAGGGCAGAAGTGTCTCAGCTGAGCCCAGGCACCCGGCCTTGCTGGAGGGAGCCAAGGAGGATGCCTACAATGTGGGTATCCTGGAGGTACCTGGCAGAAGCTGTTCCAGGAGTGAGAAGGTCTTATACCACCAGTGGCCCTCAGGATCCTCACTGGGCATCCTAAGCAGGGGGAGCATAAAGTAGATGTATTAGATATGAATCTCAGAATGCGGGGGGTGGGGGGGGTGGGGGGAAGAGGGAAGGAGGGAGGGAGGGAGGGAGGGAGGGATGTCAACAACCTGGAACACAGTCTGGTGAGGCCCCAGAGTGTCAGTAACTCCAGGGTTACTGCAGAAGTCTCAGATGAGAGCTCCTTCCCCAGCTCCCAATTGACCTAGCCATGCTGTGGAGTCTTTGGAAGCCTTGGCCTTCCCTCTGGCTAATAGTAGGTGTGTCCCTGGGGCAGTGTTCCCAGCATTCCCCAGACATCTGTGTTGGCATGTCTGGGGGTAGATGAGGCCCAGATTTAAAAGCCAGTTCTGGACCTGCCTAGGCCTATTAGGTGGGTTCCAGAGCATCACACATGGCCACGTATACATGTGAGTTTCAAGGGACCCCAACACGATCCAACTGGGTGGCTGTCTGTGTATTCCACCCCCATGTCACCCGCTCACATTCTCACTGCTGGAAAGTTTGGGATCCCCAATGCTAACAGATGGCCCAATTGTCTCACACGTGAAAATCCTGCTTCAGTACCACTTGGATGCTCAGTATGTTGTGGGGATGCTTGCACCTGCTGGCCTATGGCCCTCAATAGTCCATCTTCCCTCTGACATGTGTGGAAGTCCTTCCTTTGCAGATGGTGTATTCTATCTTAGTCCCATTTCGACATGTGAATGAGAAGCACATGCTAGAATCAGCTCCCATGATACCTGCTCCCTGGTTTTCCCTAAGACCCAAGTTCACAGGTTAAGGGCAGAACCTACTGGCTTTTGCCTGCTTGCTAGACAGAGGCCATAGGGCCTGGAGTCCACATGTCCAAGGGTCTGATGGGCCATGGAAAGCATTGAGAACAGCTGTACAGTGGGAGTTATAGCCGACCAAGCTCAGCACATTGCACATACAGTCTGGGTTTTGACCTTTACAGCAAGCTGTAGTGTGTGCCCTCTCCTCCTCCACACAGATGGATGACAGTGCCTCTGAGAGCTGAGAAATCTGACCCAGACCTGGGCTCAGGACCAGGTGTTCCGGTATGGTAATGGCACCCCCTCCAGAACACAGCTGAACCTGCATCTGAAATGTATCAGCCACGTGTCTGTGCTTGGGTTCTGTTGTAGGTAAGCCATTAATGTGGGGTTTTATTCTGGGAAGACATACATAACATTAGGCTTATGCGTCCTGTTTCAAATGCACAGCTGAGGTTAATTCATATTGGGGGGACACTCACGACATTAAGCTCCAGAGTGATTGCCTTCCCTCTGTAAGGCTCTATCCCTGCTGGACACCAGTCTGCATTCACTTTCTCCCCAGCCTGGTAGTCATCGATGGGTTATCGGCATTTGTGGCTCCAGTTGCAGATTACATAATGTTTGTCCTCTTGTGACTGGCTTCTGTTCCGCCTGCCTCCTCATGCCTTTGGCGCTCACTTGTGTTGTGAGAATACCTTTCCTTCTCAGAGCTGAGAGGCAGTCTGCTGTGTGGACCATATACTTCCTTGTCTCCTCACTCATTGATGGGCCCTGGGCCGCTTCTGCCTCTTGGCTGTTGTGAGCAAAGCTGTAAGGAACTCTTGCAGAACTCTAAGATCCTGTTCTCCTTTTGTCTTAGTTACTTTCCTGTTGCTGTGATAAAATACCAAGACAGAAGCAGTTTAAGTGAGAAAGGATTTATCTCAGGTCACAGTTCCATCATGGCAAGGAGGTGAAGTAGGAGCTGAAAGTGGCTGATCACAGGAAAAAGCAACAAATGCATGTATACCTCTTAGCTTCTCTTCTCTACTTATACAGTAGAGAATAGCCCCATCTATAATTGAGATGGATCTTCTCATATCAATTAAGGTAATCAGGATAATCCCACAGAAGCATGAGCGTGGGTTCTGGGGATAGAGCTAGGTGTGCTGGGATTCCTCAGCCAGTGCCTTAATCCACTGAGCTACTCCCTTGCCCCACCCGCTTAGTATGTTTAGATATCACCTCTGTTGCCACTACATTCTTGCCATAATTTATTTAGCTCGAGTGAATCGTCCCCAGTTCTTCTGAATGTTAAACTCAACGTATGGTCCTATGTGCAAATCTTGGGGCAGAAACTTACTTCCTCGGGACAGTTTCTGGGGATTTTATTGGAACCGTGGTGCACTGTGTCAACGTGAACCCTTAAAATCTTCTCTGTTCTTCTCCCCAGACAGATATTGATGTTGATTTTCTTGCCAGCAGGCCCCTCATCAGTTCTGTCACCAGAACTGGGTTTGTAATTTAAGTCTGACAGAAGAAAATTCATTCTCTGACTGTGTGTCTTGGAAGCATTCAAAGGCCAGCATTCGTCGTGTGCCTATAGCTTGTGAAAAGACCTGTTTCCAATCTTTTGTCGACTTCTCTATGATCGTGCCTGTCTTCAAATAAGATGCATCACTGGGATGGGGATCTGGCCATGCAAGTATGAGGAAGAAAGTATGTATTCTCAGCACCCATGTTAAACAGCCAGGAGCAGCAGCTCACTTGGGAAGTAAAGTCAGAAAGATTGCTTGGACTTGCTGCCAGTTGGTCCAGCCAAATTGACAAGCTCCAGGTTCAGTGACAGATCCTGTCTCAAAAAATAATGTAGAGAATGATAGAAAAAGACACTGAAACTTGATCTCTAGCCTCCATGTACACACCACACATACACACATACCACACATACAACACACACACACACACACACACAGAGCCTTAGGAGATAAATTGAAACTGGATAGAAGCTGTTATTTCTTGTCAATTTCTGACCAACACCCTAATACAAATGTGTTTGTCCTCCATAAATGGAACCAGAGAAAATGGCTCTTCCCTCAGTTGGCATTTCATCATGCATAGGGAATGATCCCAGGCTAGGATCACTGTGTGAACCTGTGTCACATCTTAGAAGTCTGCTGGAGGACGAAAGTGATAAGAGGCAGGTAGGTCTCTTGAAGGCTGCAGCTGAAGGTGTGGCAGATCCTAGCGGAGATACAGTTTGCTGTGTTCATTTGCACTGAGACTGAGAGACCAGGGAGAACAGAGGGACTTCAGAGAAGTTGAGAAGGATACACCATAGCAGGCAGGGTGTCCAGTGAGCTCTCCTCTTTACCACTCAGAATGCATGGGCGGCAGGGATCCGACTTGCAGAATTTCATAAATCACAACTATTTTAGCTACGAGAGTAGAGATTGATTAAGGTCTGAGCCATCAGGCATCCTATGGATCAGGTTGTCTCTCATCAGCCCTCCCTTTCCCAGACATGCGTGTCAGCAGTTTTCCGGGAAAGCAGTCTACACATTTAGCATCGTCGGAGCAATTACTGTAAGGAGGCTCAATGGCCACAGCCAACCAGAAGCTTAGCCTTGGGGTGGGCACTAGGACAAGGTGGCTGCAGCCAAGTGTCCCAGGGTCTCTGATGAAACGCAGCCCCTACAGAGCTGGGAATTCTGCTACTCTGTGACCCTGGAGAGGCGGGTGTGTGTGTGCGGGGGGAGCCAGCTGCCTGTCTGGCAGAGGCCCCCACACTCTCAGTACTTCAGATAATTGTCACGCTTTGACTTGACACTCACCCACCCACTGAATCCAGGAAAGGCATTTGCAATATTTTCCTGGAGCAGACTTTGAGCATCACGCCCCCTAGTGGAGTGTTTAAGTATTTTACAGGCTCTTCCTCAGGATCCCTTCCAGGGATAAGAAACCTGAGGGCATCTGCCCCAGATCTTCACTCTGTATGGCTTAGTGTGAAATCGAATGGATCAGAGACTGTTCCACTGCCCCCATTCCAAGGACACTTTCCACCTTTAGAATAGTTTCAGATTAGTAGTACAAAGTTCCCAAGCCTGTAGTCACGTCCACATTAACACATGACATGTTCATGAACATCTCACCATAGCGGGAATCAAGTGTCAATGCCTTTTTCCTGGTTCTTTTTTCTGTCTCAGGACCCCACATGACATTCAGACATCCTTATCCTCAAAGGTGCAGTGGCTGACCAGATGTCCATATATGTATGTGTATGTGTGTGTCTGTGTGTATATATATATATGTGTGTGTGTGTATGTGTATGTGCGTATGTGTATTTGTATGTACATGTATGTGTGTGTGTGTGTGTGTGTGTGTGTGTGTGTGTGTGTGTGTGTATGTGTATGTATAGCAATTAAAGATTCTATTCTTTAAGATAGAATCTGGACTACTCCCTCCAACCAAATGTCCCTATAGATACCATCTCCCTAATGGCTGCAGACTTTTATTGTGTGTAGCTATGACAGGAGATGTCACTGAAGCCCCTTTCTGATGTTTATGAGCTGTTATCGATTCAGCCAGTCTCCATGAGTTGTACGCCATGTTTGTGCTCCACAGTAATTTTCCAGGTGAGAAGGGATAAAGCAGAGAGTGAGTTTGTGCAATAGGCCCTGTCACCTTGCTGGACAGGCAGGTCCTATGTTTGAGCTCCAATGGGCTCATTAATGTTTAACTTGGAGTGTGACATATGTGAGGCCTGTTTGCATCAAGGGCTTGTTTCAGGAGGTGGCAACTTGCCAGTTCCTTTAGATGCTATTTAAGGAGGAAACTACATCACCTAAAATTAGTGTGGACAGTGACTGATAGAGAGCAGGCCCTTGAGGTCTTCGGCTTGCTGGGCTTGGAGAATCTCTCTTGTCAGAAAACAGGCTTTATCCCATAGCCTTCATTGGGACACCCTCCAGTCAGCCACCTCAGTCTATACCATAGCCCATGTATTACCCACTCTAACCCCCATTCCCAGGTTCCCAGGGTTGGAACCTGGTTGGAACCCAGGTTTGATGTCTCTCCCGGGGCTGAGCCTGGAAGGGTGAGGTATTCTAGAATGCTTAGTAAAGGAGATGCTGGGAATGGGGAGCGCACTGGCTGGGTATGTAAATGAGGATTCAGGCAGAGCTCTGCAAGCCTATAGCTGGGGCATAGGCTGGTGGCCGGGTTGGGGTGCTGCCAGCCAGCTGAGTAAAGCTGCTAATGAAATAATACCAGCTAAAAATGAGGCCGCTGTCAGAGCCAGAGTGTTTCCTTGGCCCCCAGCCCAGCACTTCCCAGCTTGAGATGGGGTGGGAGGAAAATCCCTGGAACAGCAGGACCCACACATCACCCACCCACCTGAATCATGAGGTGCCGATCATTGTAGCCTGATATTCCTATGAATATGAATTCCACAAAGTTTTCTTAATGGCTAAATCAGTGGCTTTCTCCCTCTTCCTCCTTCTCCCTGAACCTTCGCCATTTCAGCCTCTGTGTGCCTCAGTCACCACCCAGCAATATCTGTTTCTTTTGGGATTCCATATCCTGCCTTCCATTTGCTTAAAATGAGGAGCCAGATGTGGTCCACACCTGTAATCCCAGTGCACAGGAGGCTGAAGCCAGAGGGTTTCCCCAAGTTCTAGGCCAGCCTAAGCTACATAACAAGATTCTGTCAAAACAAATAAAAATTAACTCAGTCTCACATCTACATTGAGGTGCCTCTGAGTGCTATTCGTTGCTCAAACAGCCATTTCCTGTATTTTAAAAAGCTGTTTATTCAGATGTGAAAAGTAACTTTCCAGATGAGGGTACTTTCTTTGCAACTTTGTAAAAATGATTCTATTTCCTAGACTACCCAGCAGGTCAATCTGCCCATCAACCAGGTCATGATGGGGAGGAAGGTTTCAAGGACCTGCCCCAGTGGGCAGTGCTATGGCCTCCATGACAGCTCTGAATTCAGCAGGGCTATCCTAATAAGAAAGATGCTAAGACCTGCAGGCTCTGAGTTCATGGTGTTGGCAAAGCTGCTGGACTCTCCGACACATCCTCCTGTTGTTCAGAGCTCCAGGGCGCTCTAATGCCCCAACTCTCCTCTACAGACATTCAGACTCACTGTTCTGGGTCTGATCTTGACATGAAGCACATGAACTCCGCCTGCATCCTGGGCTGGTCACAAGAGAATTTCTAGAGATGGCCTTGTCCTCATGCCCTCTACTCAAAGGAGCCTGGCATTACAACCTTCATTGATTTAGGAAAAGGATTGCAATTCCAGGCAATGGGGCTTTCAGGGAAAGCCCATCTCAGGGCATTTCCCCCTCCACCATCCATAGGTGGACATTACTCAAGCTAACTCCTAGCTCTGCATCCCAGTATCAGACACCTAGCCCCAACGTGAACAGCAATGGTCCCAAAGAATCTTTTTAGCAGGTGGGATGCATACACACAGGCCTGTGAATGGTGTGGAGATCTGGGCAGAGCTGCCTGACTCCAAACCTCCTCATCTTCATCAAGAAGCAGAATGATGTTTGGCAGGATAGGAAGTATGCTTGCTTCATGGGTTGGAAGTGAGCTGCACCTGTCAGTTGCTAGTAGCATCGCCTGGCAGTACGTGGACTTCAAGCTCAGAATGTAGAGGGTGGCAACTACTGGTGGGAGTTGGCCAAAGCTAAAGCCCTCCTCTGCCATCTCCCGCTTAAGTTCCTCTGTCTGAGAGACCAGGCTGGCATGTTGGTCTCTTTCTGGGTCCCCAAATCCTATGTGAACCTTCCAAACCAAGTTGACAATAAACCTTCCCAGGACACGTGGCTTATATAGCCAGTGTATCTCACCTCTTTGGCTCACTCTGCCTGGTGTTTTCTGGTGGTCCTGCTTACAGATCTTGGGAGGGTCTCACAAGGAAGGTGAGCTCTAGGTAAGGAGGCATGGGGCCAGGCAGAGCATTGGGGACCTTGCTTGATGGGCCCTCCCTTAGAGAGTACCCACAGCCCCCCAAGGGCTGGGTGGGAGCTGGGCGAGGGGCATCTGAGTCTGTGGTCACTGTTGCGTCTGTTTAATCCATCAGTCCTAGTCAGTAGTTGCCACTGCAGGGCCACCATGGTTCCCTCAAGTCTTTCCCAGCCCAGCATGTTCTGAAGCCATTTTACCCCAAAACCATTAAGCTGTCTCTGTGCATATGCCTCAGGCTTCTTCCTGTCAATGCTTGACAGCTGGTGTGGGTGTGGGGCCTCCATCCCATCCTTTTCTCCCCATCCAGTCACCTCATCCGACCAGACTGCCCACACCAGCTCTGAGCTCATCGGCTCCTCCTTTAATCAGCTATCTCCGGGACAAAGAACTGAGGAGACTCAACATCTGACAAGGACTATTCCATCTAAGGCAGTTCAGCTGGTTCAGGAGTGCTGTGTGCATACTGCACAGGCCCCAGTCCTCCTGTCTCAACTCTGAGTGACCAAATTGTATGATGGTAGAGGGGTCTGGACCTAAGGGTTCGGAGATGTCTCAATCGCTGCTCCAAGACATAGTGAGAGAGCAGCTGCCCCCACCAGTGCCTGCACCTGAGGATTCCTCCCTGTCATTGACATGATAAAGGAAGTCACTGTGTCACCATATGGGCACAAGCTCCCTATTGCACAGGGTGTGGCTGCTTGCCATCAGCTAGTGACCCTCCTTTCTGCTCAAGGGGCAGTGCCAACCTGTACCCCACAGAGTTCATTGCAGCTTTCCCTATATCCCCAGTTTCTGGCACTTCCTACTATCTGGCACCCAGTTGGGCAACACTTGATCTGGCTTCATGGAGGGCTCTGCCAGGAATCTTCAGAAGATGGTGGTATTTTACCCTCATGTGAAAACTCTGTCAAGGTGGTGTGAGCCACCCACTCTAAGGAATGAATAGGATGCTCATGGCTCTTGAGAACTCTGTAAAACAGGCACATTGTGAAGGCAGAGAAACTCAGGACTGAGCCCCCACAAAGGGATAGACAGCACCCACAGAGAAATCTGTTAAGATTCCCATTTTCCTGGCCAGCAGAGCTCATAGGCAAGAGACGGGGTCCTGGGAGAGGAGAGAGCCAGGAAGTAGATTCCCTCCGTCTACATGTGGGTCCATAAAGGGCTCTTAGAGGGACATTTGGCCCAACACAAGCTCTGAGAACAAATCTGATGTTGGAGAGTCCATCTCAGACACACTATGCCACGCACACTTTGCGTGAAGGCGCTATCTGAGGCGTAAACTTCAAGGAAAGTCAGTCTCTTGCCTCCGCATTGTAGCCTGGCACCCCAAACTCAGAGGTGGCCCAGATATGTCCTCATACTAGTGTGCTAGGAACTCACCAAGATATCATTTTCTTACAGCTAGCAAGAGAAAATTTGGACATTGCTTTCTGACCTTGACCAATGTTTCCAACTACCCTAGTTTAATGTTTTAAGTACTAGAGAGTAATTGAATCCCTTGTCCCGCGGAGCCCGCGGCAACACTAGAATTCAGGATGACCCACTAGCCCAACAAAACTATCAGTGTTCTCCAATGTTAAGAGGCTAGACCCAGTTCTGTGTTGGGCATTCCAGTGTTCAAGTACACCCAGAACCAGGAAAATGTGACCACCTTCCAGGAGAAAGATAGTGTACAATAAGTGCCAGCCCCAGGACAACCAATAACTGCAATGGATGTGCTTTGTGCACATGCACACATACACACATATACACACACACACACATACACACATATACATACACACATATACATACATACACACACATACATATACACACATACACATACACACACACATGCACACATACACACACATGCACACATACACACACACACACACACACACACTAGTCCTTTTACATCTGCTTCTAGGAGCCAAGGAGGTGGGGCTTGAATTTCTAGCAGGATTATGGAAACCATAACAAGACATCCTGGAGACAGAACTACTTCCTTACTGATTTGGATCTTAATGGGTCTTCCAAAAAGTTAATTCATCATGAAAGGAACAGGCCCTTTGTGTCTTGGAACTCATGGACACAAACCACTTGGACTGGCCCTCCTTTTTAATAGGATGTGGTTGGAGCCAGAATCCTGTTTACACTATACCAACCCTGCTCACTTTATTTGCTTTTTAAATTTTTCACCCTGATGGCCAAATCCAGAGACTCAGCTGGAAAGGGAATTCTTCTGTTGCATTAATTCCAAGGTCCTGGTAAAAATCGTACAGCCTGCCTCAAAGCCTCCAGCCTATCTCCCCAGCTGTGGCTGCTCTGATACAACCTCTGTCCTGCCATAGACTGAGTGGAAGTTTACCTCACTGACCTTTTCCAAGAACCAGATCTTGAGTAGACTGATCTCTAGGGTTTTCTGCTTTCTAGCTTACTGGTTTCTCCTCTGATCATTACTATTTCCTGCTTTCTGCTTACACTGATTTTTTCTTACCAGTCTCTGCTTACTCCCGGCTTATTGATCTATGATTACTTGTTTATTTAGTTGATTTTTGAGAGCAGGTCTCATGTAGTCTAGGTTGGTCTTGAACTTGATATGCGGCTGAGAATAACTTGAGGTTGAATTCCCCTTCCCAAGAGCTGGGGTTACAGGGATACACCACTGTGCCTGGCCCTGTGATCTTTTATTTTCCTCAGTTAAGGAATTAATACTTGATTAGCTAAATTGGATGTATTTAAGTGCCCCTTTGTCCGCATGCCACACATTTTAATTTACTTTCCACCTTTTAATTTTTATCTGTACCATCTGTATTAACATGTTTCTGATGCTTTAATACCCAAGGCCTTGCTAACCCTGAGGGACAGCCTCTTCCAGTGCTGGCCAATTTCTACAGACATCCAAAGGCTCACTGTGGTCTCACCCCTTCTCTGACCACTTACTCTGGGCCGTGGCTGCCCAGCTGCACTACTCTCCCAGGCCAGGATCTTGCACCAGGCTGGCTGGGCTCATGCAAAGCAACTCGTCCAGAAGTGTTAGCTCTGCCTCTTCCTTCTTCAGACACCATGGGAAAGGCTCTGCAGGAGTCTCCTCATTGCTCCTAACCTCTGACTGACCAGGGGCTTCTCCTGTGGATACCTCCCCGAGAGATAAGAACATACTCCCTTTCTTCTCTTGAGCTGTAACAAACTTTTAGTCCTTTTAAGGGGATGCAGGGATCTTCATACTGTCCGCTGAGCTGGCGTCTTACCTGGAGGAGGTTGGAAGTGGAAAGTCTTAGAAGTCCCAGCCACTCATGTCATCAGCGGGAACCTGAGTTTCAGGCATCCCCACTCTGGGTGGCAGGGTTCCAAGCTGAAGGAGGCTGAGATTTGGGGGAATGCAGGGCACCCAGAATTAGCAGACATGTCCATGGCTTCTTGTTCCAGCTTCTTTCTCACTGAGGGTCACAGGCTCTGCAAGGGCACAGCTCAGAGTGACCCCCTTACATAGGCCCGGATGTTTCAGGAACACTATGGGGGAGGAGGGGAGGACTTGAGATTGGGAATCTATTTGTCACCTTGAAGTAAAGCTATAAGAAGTTCTCCCTCTCCCACCCCCGGCACGCTCAGTGCTCTGTCGTTCCATCTGGTCCTATGAAGCCTACCTGGCTCCCTTAACACCACAGGAGGATCCTTGGTTCTTATGAATGGCTGGCTTGGCCACTTCCTGCAGGACCGGCCAACTCTCATGTCTGGCAGCGTACTCAGAGCCTATGTTCTGCAGGGATTGGAATTTGAGAGACATCTTTGTGGAAGGTTCAAGGGCAAAGCAAATGGAAAGTAGATAAGATGTGCTTCTTTAGGACTCTAGAGAATTTGGGTTCCCCTCCTTCCACACAGCCACACCCAGTCAATGCTTGTGAACACTGGAAGACATGGGCCTTCGGGGCCACCCGACCTATCAAATTACTGTTCCCATATCCCCCGAGGGAACTGTGAGAGACCCCGTTTTGTTTGATGCTTTGGAACATTTTCTTCTAGAGAACTCATGTCAGGTAGAAAGATGGACTGGAGTGGTGGGACATAAGCCCTGGCCACTTCTCCCCCAGAGTTCCCAGCCAGGGTGGTAGTATGCTCTATCCTAGGGCCGGGAACCCTGTCTAGACACTCATGACACATAACCAGTATCAGTCTCAGAAAGTGCCAGGGATGTGGGTGGAAAGGGTCTAGGAAGCCAGATAGGGCTCTTCCTGTTGTAGGGCCCAGCCAAATCCTGAGGTTTCCTCAATTGATGCCTTGCTCGCCCTTGGCCTGGTCTGGCACCCATGGCTCCCCTTCAGTCTGAGTCTATCTGTTGAATTATTCACTAGGCCACATTAAAGCCACCTGGCAGGATGAGGCAGGGTGAGCATGCTCCTGGCCTGTGTCCCATCCCTCCTACTGTGTCTTGGTCATTTCTGGCTTTGCTGGGAGATAGCCACGAGTGGCACCACAGCCAGAGCCTCCTGCAGGGCTGTGCAGTCCCATCCTCCTACAGTCAGCTCTGTACCTGGCCTTGTACTGTCCTGACCTGTGTCTCACCTGCTGCCTTGGACTCTGGGTCCGAGACTCAGTGCTATGAGCTCTGCATATTTGCACACTCAGGCTCCACCTAGTCACCATGCCAACCCCGACCCCTACATCAAGCAGGCAAGAAACTGAGACAAAATATGAATATCAAGACTCATCAGGATCAGAGCACCGAATTTGCAAATTCAAGTTTGTTTTGGAGCATTTGTGTGTGTGTCTGTGTGTGTGCATATATGTGTATATGAGTGTTGACATGCATGAATTGTGTACCTGAGTGTGCATGCAGTCATGCATAGAGTGTTACACATGCAGGAGCATGTTCACATGCATGTACACACGTGTTCCTCAGGTATACATATGTAAGCTGGGTGCTATTTCAATATTTTACACCCAATGAAACTTCCATTGCCCCTGGCCTGCTGTGCATAGGCACACATCTACACTTGTGCATGTGTGTACAGGCCATGTGACCAGGACTTGCTGTATGGCTGTATAGCTCGTGTGACACATTCACCCCAGGTTCCATGCTTGGTTCTGGAGTACCTGCCATTTTCTGGATTGTTCATTTATTCAAAGTTCCTTGCCTTTTGTGTGGGTTCCCTGACGTTGCTCAGTGCTAACTCCTATGGAACAGGGCCTGTGTAGGCATAAATTTCTTTTGCAACCTACTTTTAATAAGGGTTCAACCTCTCCTCTAGCCCACCACCCAACAGAGGTAGTGGAAGAGAAAAGTTATTAGGGTGGGGGAAGTGGACCTGTTCAGCAATGGTTCTTTGGGGGTGAGCTCCATCTTCTTTGGCAGCAGTTCAGTCCCATAGCAAACACCAAGTACAACTCAGCAGCTGCCGACCAGCCCTCTAGGCAGGCAGACACCAGGCACGAACCAGGAAGAAATGGTCTGTCTCACTAACCGGCCTGAGGCAAGGCCACTGAAGCGGCAAGCTGCTGCAGGAACCTCATGAGCAGCTCTTGGGTGAGTTTCTCTCGATGGCAGTGTTACCACAAGTTGAGCTCAACAACATTATGTAAGGTGAGCCAATACATGGGTGTCGTTAGCGAAGATTATAAAGACAGAGCCAACCAAACCAATGCTCAGTGCTCGTATCCTACTGTCAGCGGGGTCATATTTATACTCCTTCATCAAACATCCTTTCATGTGTCTGCTATATCCAAACATCCTTTTACCTGTGTCTGCTTCAGTGAAACATTCTTTCAGGTGTTTGTTTGCTTTAGCAAGACATACTTTCACCTGTGTGCCCCAGTAAAACATCGTTTGACATAACTGACTTTCCAAAGAAACTAGAAGTTTCCACTTCAGGCCTGAGCCAACCTCATCCTACCTCAGATCTCCAAGAGCAAGGAGGTCTCCTGGCTCTGACCCTCAATCTTAATGGGATTCACCCCTACCTCCAGACTGAATACAAAATGAAAGAAGCAGAGAAGTATCTGCCACCTGTGCCCGCAGCTTGTCATATGGCTGGAGGAAACTGGTACAGATAGTTGCCTATGCTCACTTGTCCCAAAGTCTCTCACATGGTCCCATCCCCCTGGAGGACTGACTTCCCC
Organism: Mastomys coucha; assembly: GCF_008632895.1. Taxonomy (NCBI): domain Eukaryota; kingdom Metazoa; phylum Chordata; class Mammalia; order Rodentia; family Muridae; genus Mastomys; species Mastomys coucha. Next base: position 166,963,399 of record NW_022196897.1, on the reverse strand, counting down.
TACAGGGGCCAAGAAGGTTCCTTAGCAGCTTCCTTCTGTCAAGCGCTCCTCAGGCTGGTACAAATACATTAGCAGAAGTGGTGGATGAAAGTATCAGGCAGATTCAGACACCCAATAAGGCTGAGCCTGCAAGGCCAAGGTCATTGTATCCCAGGGCAGGGCCTCAGCTTTAAGACTACCACTTTAAGAATCCCTTGCCCAGCCATGGGCTGGATCCACTCTGAAACAGACATATGTGGCTTTCTGCTTACTCACTTGGATGTCATGGAGAATCCTTGAGCTCCCTAGAGGCCCGTCTTGCAGAGAGCCCAGGAGAGGTGATGCTGGCCTCCCAGCCTTTCTTGCCACTGCTGGGTACCTCAGCATCAGCTCATGTGACTGCAGTGGAATTGTTTGGGATAGTCCTGCTCAGGATACCAACCAGGGATCCTTCATGGTGGGAACAGGGGTATTGTGATGTCTTGGATCTGGCTAAGTCCATACCCATCTGACTGTCACAGGCAGTCAACTATGCAGGCAAATCCACCCAAGAGCTGAGAAATCCTGAACCCCTCTCACAGGCTGGTCACTGACAAGTGGCTGTGGAGAGCAACTTTGAGACGGATTCTGAATCCATCCCCTTTACCTGCTGGCTTTTCAGCCTTATCTGTAACTCCCTCCCTCTGCTTTAATCTCCCCTTTAATGTGTGTGTGTGTGTGGGGGGGTGTCAGAGAGGAAGCCTGCCTCAGCGGTCGGTGCCAGGATAGAATGAGTTTCTCACAAAATACCACAGAAGATGAATTTGATGAGGTCATCCTTACCGGAAAACTTGATTCAAAACCCTGGAGTATTTGTAAGAAATTGGTTATTCATGCCCCAAATGAGACTGTCCATTTTTGTCTCGTATCAGTCAGTGCCCAAGAAGCTGTGCCTAAGCCCCTGCAATGCTTTCTGTCTTGACAGAAAGAAGTATAAAACTACCCTTAAGATGATCTGCAAGCGTAGGCTGACCTGGCCCTCCACCCATCTGTCTGCCAGAGCTCAGAGCATCCCCCACCCAGGTAGGATCAGCACCCAAGGAAAGCCCCTCAATTGCTCTCCGTGGTGCTGGAAACAAGCTGTTCATGCTCTGTGGACCCACCACAAGTGAATCCGTTTATACGTGTTTTAGTTACCCCCCACCCATTTCTGTGATTAAAGACCCAACAAAAAGAGCTTAAGAAGAAAAGTTTTATTTTGGCCTGTGATTTGAGGGTCCTGCCTTTCATGGCAGCAAAAGCAACCTGACAGGAGCATGAGGCAGCCCATCACAGTTTACCCACAACCAGGAAGCAGAGAGAGACAAGTGCTGGTTGTTCTGCTGTCTCATCCCAGGACCCCATTGCTTGAGATGATGTCACCCATACTCACATGGGTCTTGCCTCCTATACTTCTCTGGAATCACCCCAACAGACATACCCAGTGTGTGTCTACTAAGTGGTTCTAAGTCCTGTCAAAGCAATAGTCAAGAGCCAGCGACAGCAGAGTCAGAAAGAGATGGACCTGAGCAGAGAGCATCCTGGATGGCACTGGCTGAGGTCATATGATTTCATCAAACTTTCCCTGTCCAGTTGTAAATGGCAGCCAGCTCCCTATGTCAGTGTAGTTGATAGACCCTACTTGGGAGAGGCGAGCATGCATTGTGTGATGTGTGCCTGGGGTGAGTGCACAGGGCTGTATATGCCTTGCTCATGACATGTCTTTGGGGGTGTGTTTGTAGATGTGAATGCAAACATGTAGTGGAGGTGTATTTGACTATGGTATTGCTTGTGAGGTATGTATTATATGGAGGTTGTGATTTATGGTATTCATGGTGCATGTATGTGCGTGTGTGTGTGTGTGTGTGTGTGTGTGTGTGCTTATGAGCTATGCATGGACAAGTGTTGTTGTAACCGTGTGAGATACAGAAAAAAGCCACTCTATAAAGACCAGATTAAGAGTCCTTTATTTTCTGGCAGTTGAGAGCAGGCTCATGCCTGATAGAACTCCCAACCCCTGAGAGACGTGGGGTAGGGTTTATAAATCCCCCAAATCACACCTACACCATACTAGAGGCCTGCCAGAGGGCAGAAGTTTCAAATTTTTCAGTTTATTTGATTAAAACGGTTTGGTTTAGGTTTATGTTGTAAAACAATGAACACCCCACTCCCCCAAAACTACAGGTGTGACTTCATGAGAATGTTCTGTTTGGCAGCGTGTTGTCCATGGAACAAGGGGACAGTTGGGTGAAATCAGCTATACCTAGGACAAAATGGACTTACTTTGTGCAGTTCGTTCCCAATTGGTCTTAGGGAAGAGTTCTACAATATAAAACAGTGTATTCTTGTGGGATGTGCTTGTAGGACACGTGCTTGTGAGCATATATGTTTGTGGGGAGCACGACATATTTTTAGGTGTTTGAGGGGTACATATGTGGACTGTGTGTTCTGCAGAATCACTCCTGCTTTGAGACATGGATGTACCTCAGTTTGTACATTTGGTCCTCTTAGGTTCCTAGACACCCTCCCTCTCAAGTTTAAAAGCTTCCTTCCATTCATTCTGTCTGGCACAGATGAATAGATACCTCTCCCCAGTAGACCATCCCTGCTTCCCTTGGCCTCTGTATTGGCTGGTTTTGTGCATCAACTTGACACAAGCTAGAGTCATCTCAGAGAAAGGAGCCTCAATTGAGGAAATGCCTCCAAGACATCCAGATGTAGGGCAATTTCTCAATTAGTAGTCAATAGAGGGAGGTCTCAGCCCATTGTGGGGAGTGTCATCCCTGGGCTGGTGGTCCTGGGTTGTATAAGAAAGCAAGCTGGGCAAACCATGGGAAGCAGGACAGCAAGCAGCATTCCTCCCTGGCCCCTGCACCAGCTCTTGCCTCCAGGTTCCTGCCCTGCCTGAGTTCCTGACCTGACTTCCTCCAGTGATGGACTATGATCTGGAATGTAAGCCAAACAAACCCTTTCCTCCCCAGCTTGCATTTTGGTCATGGTGCTTCGTCAAAGCAATAGAAACCCTGACTAAGCCTCCCACAGCTCTCCTTGTCATATGAGCTCAATACAAACTTACAGAGCCTGGGTCCTTGGAACTGCCTCTCAGGTTCAAGCACATCTACCACTAGCATGTCTGGTTTCCTGGACATTCAGGTTCAGGCTGGGCAAATCCAGTGCTGTGTCCATGGGCCCTAGCATCCTGCAGAGATGTGCTGCTAGTGTATAATAGGGCACGTTTACACAAAACTCCATACTCCAACTCCTAGGTAGACAGCAGGCTGAGGTTAGTGGGGAGGAGCCCCCCTATTTCAGCCCCTTGAATCTCATTTTACATGCTCCTTCCTTCAGGGGATCCTCCTTGAACAAAACCAGGCAAATAACGCTCCTCAGGAGCCCCACTGTGACCTGGCCTTCCTGTGTAGATTTCCTGGGGGTTACCTGATTCCCCACTGGATCATGAATCCAGAAAGATGCTATGCTACCTGTTCTTGGCTCAGGGCCAGGCCCAGCCACAAGGGCTTCCTAGAAAGTGAAGGGCTGAGCACGGGTGGAACACTGGTGCCTGTCCAGGAACAGCCATGCCTGCAGGCTTCCTCACACCCAGGCCTCACAGACACACCTGCATCTCATCAGTACTGAATCTTGAGCCTCCTGGAAAAACTGGGCAGAAAATCTGACCTAATTCCTGGACTATTAAAAGCCTCAGTCTCTGAGTAGGATTTGGAAGACACCCTCTCCCCATCACTATGAGAGAGTGTTATAGTCAGTTTTATGTGTCAGCTCATCTGCCCAAGGTGCTCAGCTGACATTCAAACCCCATCTGGCTGTTGCTGAGTATTTCATATGCTAAAGACACTTAACACAGAGCCCATATGTAGGTAGATAGGTGAATAGATGATAGATGATAGGTAGACAGACAGATACATAGATAGATACATAGATACATAGATATAGACAGACAAACAGATAGATTGTAGACTGACCACAGAGAATAGATCAATAATTGATGGATAAAAATGAATGGGTATAGACAGAGACCCTGTTCCTTCTGTTTCTCTGGAAAGGTCTGACTCACACAGGGACAAGGACTGAAATAAGACATGGATTTAGTTAGGGGGAAGGAGAGATCTGGGAACTGTCCCATAGTCAGAGGACACTTTCTTCCCTAATTCCACAGAGCTGGAAGAACTTGAGACTACCACATCCCTTTCTGTCCTTAGAGACTTGGTTTCAAAGCCTGAGAGACAGTGTCTTAAAACAAAGAAGACTCCCCTAAATCACACACCTTTCCTCTGGTTCACTCGATATCCGCCACATTTCCACTCCAGCCCCAGCCATGGTCTAGCCTTCAAACACCCCTGGTCACTCATTCAATGGAAATATGAGTGGGCTTCCCCTAACCTAGCAGTTTCAAAGGATACAAGTCGGGCTGGTAAGTGGTGGGCACCACAATGTATCAGGAGCAATTTTGCTATCTGACAACTTCCTCAAGAGGCTATGGGGTACCAAGAGGTTTGGGTTGATAGCCTGGCCCCGTGGACCTGAGTCTCAGACAGCACATACTCACTCCCTCTGATGCCACTCTGTCAGAAGTCCCTCCAGCTTCTTCTTGAGAAGGTTAGATGCCCAAAGCATCAGGCACCAAAGTTGAGGATCCAAAGGACACTTGTGGGCAACTCCCAGAGAGAGAAGTGCAGGTCTCCCTGAGACCTGACCAACTCTATGTACTAGGCAACCTCAGCGATCTGTGGAGAAGCCATATGGATACCCACGGCGGGACCAGTGCCTTGTGTGGAACTTCTGTTCTGCTGAGAGGAGCTTTCCAAGCATAGCCATTTCCCTGGCTTAGCACTCAAACTAGCGAGAAGCAGGCAACAAAATGGAGTCAATGCCTTCCTGCCTCCCAACAGCTTCTTGGACACCTTCAGAACAGTTGCCCCAGCTCTGGGTACTCTGGAGGGAGCCACATCAGCATCCTACATACCAAAAAGGCAGGTGATTCCTGGTCCTGTAACTGCCTCCTCTAACTTGAAACACTCCCTCCTGGAAAAGAAAGAGGAAGTGGGGGGCTCCTAAGACTAGGAACTTCACCAGACTTACAAGACACGCAAAGCCTCTTCCTAAGGTTATGTATGCAGTGGGCAGTCATGGGGAGTGAGGAATCTTGTGAGGAACTGCCTGCAAGTTGAGCAGGGATCTCCAAAGATGCTGTTTCTGCAAGTCCTTATCCATGCCAGGGTGGGCTTTACAGTAGTGCAGCTGTCTCTAAATTGCTCATTCTGTAAATAACCCCTCACTCATATAATCCAACAAACTTACAGAGTTCAGGTTGGGGAGGCATTGTGTCTTGGGTTTATCATTGGTACCCTATCCATAGTAAACAGACATTTATTCATATGACCCCAGGAAAAGTTTGTGTGATGACCTAGAAACTACAACTGAGGCCTTGATTCAAAGTAAGAAATCCATAGGCCAACTATCACTGGGCCAGGAACTCCAGTCCAGGGGCCTCCTCCAGACTGGGAACTCTGTGTTCAGGTGGGAACATGTCTAAGTAGGGGATGGGGCAACCATACAGTGTATATCCACAGGCCTGAGGGCAGACCTATAGAACATCCCCTTTTGCCACTTGCATGCCCCAGGGAGCTTGAAGCCAGCCTGAAAGCATGCCCTGGTACTGAGCCAACAGAGTCTGTGGCTGTCCCCAGAGCTAGGGAATGCAGATCTCCTGCACTGTAGCCCCTTCCCCTCCATGTAGATGGCTTCTGCCCAAGACACATTTGCCTGGAAATCTCTGCCAAGAGCAGATGAAAGACAACCATTAGGGAGAAGTGTCTCCACTCTAATTGAACTTAAGTCCTCACACCTTTCTCTACAGCAAGCCTGGTGGATCTGGGACAAAGGCTGCCCATGGCTCCTCGGGCATCAAATTTTTACTGTAAGGGAGGAGAAATAGTGAGAGGCCATGCTGAGAAAACTCCCAGAGGGAGCAATGCAAGTTCCAGGGCTTTTGTTCTCTACATCTAGCTTGGCCCAAATCATATCCCACAAGAGTTAGCCCCTAAGGTCGAAGACAGTGAATACAGGTGAGATACTGAGTGAGCTCCGGTGAGCACAGGTGCTCAGTGAAGATGGACTTTATACTCTCTGGATCTCTGGTAAGCATCTCAGGAAATCCAGAGGTAGAGAAAGTCAGACACAGAAAGAGAGCAAGGAATAGAGAGAGAAGAGCCTAGGACAGCAACGGCAAAGGGACAGAGCTGCCACAGGGAGGCAGGTTGGATGTGGAAGGGGAAGGGTCAGAGTGCCACAGGATCACTGCTGGCTGGGAGCCTGTGGAAGTCATGTGCTATCTTCTACAACTGTCAAGTAGAAGGTGTAGGTGCCTGGTATACTCTGGTTCTGGAATCTTCTGCTTACCTGGCTTATTTGTGGTTATATGACCTAGGAAGTCATCGAACCTGTCTGAGCCCCAGTCTCTTATGGATGGAATAGAGCAATTGTCAATGCTCTGTTGAGAAAGTTACTATGGATGGAGACTGTCACCCGTGTGAGTGGATTTGTTCAGGGCCCATGACTTTCCTACTCACAATATGCTCCAACCTAGAAACTATTTTAAAACAAACGAAACTCATAGGACATGCCCCATTTCCAGCTCCCCTCTGGAGCTCCTGGGTGCTAACGGCCACCTGACCCCACTTGAGGGCTATAGAGAGAGCTCCAGGGTTGACTGGGCAGGATTGATAGAGAGGTTCCTTCATCTTCTCCCAGAGATATGGGGTTCTACTTTGAGCAATATCCTAGACCCTTCAAGCCCAGGGGACCCAGTGCTGTCCCTGTCCCTGAAAGCTGAAGTGTGGGGTTCCAGGTGCTTCTGGGGAACATGGCCATTTCTGTAAGTATTTTCCAAGGGAAGAAATGAGGCAAACCCTTAGAGAGCAATAACCCATAACAGCCACTCCAAGTGCCGGCTTCTGCCAAGGGCTGTGAGCTTGCCAGTTCTGAGTCCTCTGCAAGGTGACACAACCCTGCATCCATTCTGCAGATGATGAAAGAATTGGAGACACTGAGCTGCTGAAGCTTTTCCTCACAGGACTGCTTCTGTTAGTAACCCAGAGCCCCCTGCACTCTGACCTGACCTAACACCATTCCTTTCTGCACGAGTTACCTAATGCTAGGCATAGCGATGCATCCCTGTACTCTCAAGTCCAGCCTGGTCTACATGGCAAATTCAAGGCCATCCGGGGCTACAGAGTGAGACTCTGACTCAACCTTCCTGGATATATCTGGCTGATGACACCATTTGGTGCTAGATAACTCCTGAAGGTCACAGGCTCTTCCTCCAGCAACATCAGCATCACTCAATACTAGGGGCTCCACAGCATCCTAACTGCCCTTGGGCAAACTGCTCACCTTCCTGAGCTGTCCCCCGCCTCATCCTAGAGCCGGACAACACTGCTTCCTGGGGAGAATTCAGACAGCAGCAATAACCACAGCCACACTAGCAATTATTAGCATGTCATTATTAATTATTAACATATCAAAATGGCAACTACACACCACATTAATGATTCATGAGAGGGGCTCCTGCCAGCAGGGGGCATATTAGAAGCTCAGTAGTATGGTTTTCAGACCAGGGAGTCCCCGAATAGATGGAATCTCTGCAGTTGCCCCTCGTTCCAAGTTGTGCCCAGGAACCATTAGCAAGAAAACATTTTAATTAACTAGCTGTGACTCATAAATTAATTGCTCTCATCTGGCTTCAGACTCATGATGTAGCCAGAGCTGTCCCCCTGAAGCCAGAGTAAGCCTTAGTTCTGAGGGCTCAGGGACAAAGAGGAAGAGCTCGCATGTTGCTTCCTAGCAAGGGTCAAGGTCTTCCTCTGTGAGTTTGTCATCCTGCAGATGACTCTGAACTGGCAAGCTCACAGGCTGGGATCAGACAGGGACAGCTCAGAAAGGATGAGCACCCTGAGATATCCCAGCCAGTGTGCCCTGGACTAGCTCAGGGCTAGCCCAGAGGCAAGAGTGAGCCCAGAAACTGTGGGGAACTGTCCACATCTGGGTGCTGAAAACGCCAGCACCCAGGCGTTTTCATTTTTCACACTCGGTTTCACGGAAACTCCCATGCCCACTCCCCCTCCTGATCTGAGTAATCCTTGCTGGGGAGAATCAAGGCAAACAACATGCCAAGAGTCCCATAGTGAACCACTCTATTCTGTCAGTGGCCTTCCCAGACCTGACCCTTCATGGGGTTCTGCTCACTCTTACCCACGGAAACAGCCCCTCAAACAGGGACAGGTAAAACCTCTTGGAAAGAGAGAGGCAACATGTAGAAGAAGCTAAGCTTCTAAATTATAGAGCTACAATTATGACATGATCAGGAGCTAATGTGGCCTTCATTAAGAAAGGTCGGGAAAGCAGGAGGGAGGAAACTTGGGGAAGAGCCCCACTTGGGCATAGTTGAAAGTCTGGAGACTCCAATGTCCTGGTATGAAGAGCAAATACGGTGCTCAAATCACAGAAGGCCAATGGCCCTGTGCTCCACTGCCTGCCCCCACCCCACACAGTCATCTTCCACTGCAGAGCTGGGGCCGTACAGGCAGGGCTCTTCCTTGTAGCTAATGGATCAGATGAGGCTGAGGGTTGCAGCCCCTCCCCCACATGAGCTCATCTTGGCTCCCAGGCTGGGATTTGGCCAATTCACAGACAGCGATTCCTGATTCCCGGTATGCAGGACCAGCAACGCCATGTGACCGATGAGAACATAAAGAATTCGTCTTGGGGTCACTTCCCCTTGTCTTGATTCCAGGAACGAGAGCAACTCTCTAGGGGCTGTGGTTTTGTTGTTATCCCTCACAAATTATCCCCATGCCATGTCAGTATCTCTATACCAAAGCCCCCACTGGTCCAGAACACAGATCCGAGTCCAGGTTGCCAGAATGCCCTGTGTTTGCAAACATGTAAGTGTGTATGAGTGTGAGCAAGGGACACTTGTGAGGGTGCACTTGGGTGTGAGTACAAGTCTATGTAGGTATACATCTATGTGTAATTGTGTGCCTGTGTGGGTATGCTCAGGGATACATAAGTAGGAGGGTATGCATCTGTGTGGGGTTGTGTGTCAGTGTATGTCTGTGTGTGTGTGTAAAAGTGTGCATGAGCAGATGAAGAAGTGTGCATGAGGGAATGAAGCACTCACTGGTTGGCTGGTATGAAAGAGCCATCTGGATAAACGATACCTGTGGCAGCCTCAGAACAACCAACCTAGCCCGCAGAACCATGATCATGTTCCAACCATGCTGGGACCAGTCACCCACGTCCTCACCCATGGTGCTGACATGACATATCTGTGTGTCTCTGGTGTGTTCCCTGAACGATAAGGACCTGTACTGGTCCAAGAACCCCACTGAGGCAGGACACATGGGAAACACTTCCATCTGGGGTGGGATAAAGGGGAGAGGTCGGGTAAGTGGTTCAGTCTGAAGACAAGATGGCCCTGCTCCTGCCCCTCTGCTGAGAGAGTCCACTCTCTCCAAGAGAGAACTCCTAGCTCCACCATGATCACCTGTCTTCAGCATCTTGCTCATCTTCACCTTGCTTCCTGTTTTTGTCCCATCCAGCTGTACATGCCCAGACATCTTCAGCAACTGCCTGAACACCATTCATTTCTCACACGTCCAGCTGCTTTCTTGGAGTTCACTGTGTGTTAGGGGACCCAGCACACACTTCCCTTCAGCCCAACCTCTGGGGGTGATGCTCAGAGATGTTTGGGTCCCCCAGACTGCCCAGGTAGTCTCAGGCACCACCGTCAGATCACAGTTCTAAAGGAATGGGTCTATGCTGCCACAGGCCACCTGAGGAGATGCACCTTGACAGGCACTCAGCAAAAAGAAAGGCTTAGCAGACTTACACGCTCCACTGGTAGAGCAATGCCAGCCTTGCTCTGGCTCCACTCATCTGAATTCACTGATTTGGGCTGGGATGCCAGGATTTCTTCCTGGAAGTTTACAGGTGGGCTTCAGCTCTGCCCGTGCTATCAACACAAGTTCATTCCCAGTGAAGAGCTAAGGACCAGCATCCAGTCTCACATAGGCGGGGTGTACTTTATGTTTTGACAGCAGAACAACATACTCACTAGCAGCCAAAGAGGTGAATCAGAGGCCAGGAGCACTCATTGCTCACCCAGAGTTCAATTCTTAGCACCCATGACAGACAGCTCACAGCCACCTGTAGGTCCAGCTACAGATCTGACACTACTGTCCTCCAAAGACACCTGAACTCATGTGCACTCATGCACACACACACACATGCACGCACACACACACACACACACACACACACACGCACACATGCACGCACGCACACACACAAAGACACATACACATAATTTAAAATAAAATAGGGGCTAGAGGGATGGCTCAGCAGTCAAGAGCACCAGCCTTTCTTCCAGAAGGTCTGTGTTCAATTCCTGGTAGCTCACAATAGTCTGTCACTGCACTTCTGGGGATCTGAGTCAGTGCCAACCCCACACATGGTACACAGACATACATGCAGGCAAAACACTCTTTAAGTATTAAATAATAATTTAAAATTAAAATAAAATATTTTTAAAAAGAGAACTTGTGGGGCTGGAGAGATGGCTCAGAGGTTGAGATCACTGACTGCTTTTTCAGAGGTCCTGAGTTCAATTCCCAGCAACCACATGGTGACTCACAACCATCTTTAATGAAGTCTTGTGACCTCTTCTGGCATGGAGGCATATATGCAGGCAGAACACTGCATACATAATAAAATAAATCTAAAATAAATAAATAAATAAAAACTTGTGGGAACACAACTTTGTTTACTGTTCAGATTTTTTTCTCTTAAGGTAGGTCTCTTTTTTTATGTACCCCTGGCTGTCTTGGAGCTATCTATGTAGACCAGGCTAGCCTTGAATTCACAGAGATCCACCTGCCTCTGCCTTCCAAGTGCTGGGATTAAGTCATGTGCCACTATGCCCGCTTTCTTCAGATTTGACTAGGGCACATGTTCCCAAGCAGCTTCTCATGACCCTACCAGCCAGGTCACATGTTCTCTTACGTAAGCATGCCCCCATGTTCCTGCTTGCCTCCTTGGAAAATGCCCTCTCTGTTAAGACTCCCCCTATATCAGGCGAGGCCCACACTGCAAGTGACCAGTCTCTCAAGAAGCAACACTTCCCTGCATGGATCTTTCAGCATACATGCACAACACACTCTGAAAATACACTAAAATCTGCCATACAGAAGTCAGGCCACAGACTCACACTCACGGGTTCCAAAGAGCGCTGCAAAGTTTGTGGAGAGCCACTGTCTTCCGAACATGGTGCCATACTTAGCCTGAGCTTCAGCATCAGACTCTCACTCACAGCTAGCTTGCTGCTGGGTCCCGGCCAGAAAACCCCCTTGGGCAGCTCTCAGAGTGACCACCGCCTCATTTCAACTAGATGACATTTAAACAAGTGCTATGTGCTTAGTGGTAGTTATGTTACATTCTTTTGTTTTGTGCTTTGTTGTGCTGTCTTGTGTTGAGATTTCTTTCTTTTTGCTTTTGTTTGCTTTTTTGTGTTTAATTTTATTTTTAATTATATGTATGAGTCATATGGCTCAGGTTTCACTCAAACTATATAACTGGGGCTGGTCTTGAAACCCTAGTCCTTCTTTGTCCTTCTCCCTTGTGCTAGGATGACAGGCATGCACTTGACTTTTGGCTAGTATTAGTTTGCCAATGTTTCTACTTGTTAAAAATAAAGTCAAAGTGCAGTGAAGCCAGCCACTACCCATCCACCACTGCCCCAAGATGATAGCATAGTTGGAGCTAACTCACGGCTCTCTGGAGTGATCCAGGTGCGAAGCAGCCTTTGCTTTGACTTTCCAGTGTCCATCTCCCTTTTAGTAACAACTCTGGCTTCTTGGATGGCCTCCTTACAAACCTGAGTGGTTAAATGATAGGAACATCACCAGCGAGTATAGCCCTGTGACTTTGTTCTCTGCCTCTCTGTCTCTCTGTCTCTGTTGCTCTCTGACTCTCTGTCTCTGTCTTTCTGTCTGTCTGTCTCTCTGTCTCTGTTTGTTTGTCAGTCTGTCTGTTAGTGTGGAGTTTCCAAGAACCACCTTAGCCTCCACCTGAGAATCCCTGCCCCAGAATGAAGCCTACTTGGAGGAAGCAGGGCTGAACAGTGGAGAAAGCAAGTTGCGGCTGATAGTCTGAGTCTGGATCTAGCCTGTATTTGGCGTTGAGCAAGTCTGAGATGAGCTTGGGGCCTCTCCAGTCCATGAATCTGGATAACATGAATGAAGGTGGACTGCCCCAGCACAGTCTCCGCCCTGGTCTTTAGGCCTGAGTCTTGTGAATGGAGGCCAAAGCTGCTTCTTAGCCCTTGGGTGACCACAAACACCCATCAAAAAGTGATGGGATGTTCAGTTAATGAGACTCTCTCAGCAGCCCCACTCCAGAAAGCTCTAATCAGATCAGTGCAGACTGAACCAGGGCAGACAAGAAGTTCAGAGGTGCTTGAGGGAAAGTTCAGAACTGATGGAATGCTATGGTGGCCACACAGGCACTTAGGTTTATTGCAACAACAACAAAAAAAATCTAACATCTAAAATGTATGTACCTCATTTTACATAAATCAAATAAGGTAAACTTTAAAAGGGAAGAAACACGAGGCTAAAAAGATGATTTAAGGAGTTGCCCACTAACCAAAGGTGGGATTGTGTGATTGATGATTGGCAGCTGTCAAACATGTTTAAGTTCACTAGCCCACAACAATATGATCCTTTTAACTCTTGAGGAGGCCAGTGTCAACTGACCAGACTCCAGACCCCAAACAATAAATGCAATGTCTCCACTGTGTTTCATGGAGGGCTTTGAAGGGCTCTTTTGATGTGTTCCCACCAGTACTGCTCATGAGCCAGATTCTCCTTCCGAAGGTGGCCAATCTAAATGTCAGGGCAGTTCGATTCCTATGGACTTTGCCAAGCAGTGCTTGGGGGTCAGCTCACCATCAGACTTCAGGTTTGGATCACTCAACACAGCGTGTGGTCCCATAGTCCTTGACACAGTACCAGAAGTTGCACTGATATGAACACAGTGGCCACTTGAGATCTGACGGGGTGAAGGGTCTGCAAGCTTTCTAACCCTTGGGCTCCCAACATGAAGCTTCATGTATCCTAGGCCTCTGATCCCTGTACAAAGGCCAGTTTGTCTCTGTGGGTGCACAGGAGTAATATTCTTGCTGTCCCCTTGTCTGCTTCTTGTGACTATGTTCATGGGAGAGCATCCTGGACTCTTCCTGCCATCTTCTGTGCAGGCTTCTTTCTCAGACACTTGGTCACCATCTCTGCAGAGTTCCCCCTTGGGCTTTCTTCATTTCTGGAAGAGTAACTGTTGACTTCTCAGTGCCTCCTAGTCACAGCCAGAGAAGAACCTAAAACCATTGTGATATTGAATGAGACAAACGTCTCTCCCTAGAGGGTCTCAGGAAAGCAAACTATTCCTGAAAGGCCATGAGAACAGCAGAAGATCCGAGCTTTTGTCTTCTTGCTTTGAGCCATGTATCTGGGGACAGAGTCACAGCTAAGGGAAGACTTTCCATAAAAACACCCCTGCTCATCAGCAAAAATGGACTCGTAGACTTAGAAAATTAGTATTTGCAACCCTAAAGCATTATGGCTCTAGGTGCGAGCAACTACTCCAGAAGAGCTTGAAACTTACCCCCTGGTGGAGGGACACTACAGTGGCCTGGCCTTGCTGCAGAGGTACAAGTTGAGATGATCTCTGGTCCAATTATCATGGTGGGAAAGCCTAGGAACAGAGGCATATAGTGGGCTGCAGTACAAGGGCCCAACCAGTAGCCCACCGGTCTATACTGTCTGGAGAGAACTGGTGGAGTTATAGATTAGAAATGCTTGGAAGTTTTGGGGATTTTTCTTTAATCAAATTTTGTTTGGGGGTTTGTCTTGATGTTGTTGGTTGTTTGTTTCTTGGTTTTTTTTTTTTTTCAAGACAGGGTTTCTCTGTGTAGCCCTGGCTGTCTTAGAACTCATTCTGTAGACCAGCCTGGCCTTGAACTCACATCCACCTGCCTCTGACTCCCTGAATGCTGGGACTAAAGGTGAACACAAATACCGCCCAGCTTAATCATTTTAAAAAAGAGAGACAAAGTGAAATCACAGTGTTCAGGGAGAACTGGTTGGGGTCGCTCTTGAATGGAGGAGTGCTGCGAGTGACGGGCCCATGGAGAATTCTGGATGAAGAGACAGAGTTCTGCAATTTCCACAGTAGTTTAAGTTTATTTGCCTCAGAAGATCCAGGTAAACCATACGTTTGTGTGTAGGGTTATCCCACCTGTTTTATTTTGTTTTTAGTTTAGTTTAGTTTAGTTTAGTTTAGTTTAGTTTAGTTTAGTTTAGTTTTTGAGACAGGGTCTTGTGTAGCCCAGGCTAGCCTCTAGCTCACTAAGTAGACCTTGTCTCATGGCAATAAAACAAAGAAAAAAAGAAGACTTCTAGCTGGGCGTGGTGGAGCACACCTTAAGCCCCAGGGAGGTAGAGAGGCAGGTGAATCTCTGAATTTGAGGCCAGCCTGGTCTACTACAGAGAAACCCTGTCTTGAGAAAGCAATCAAACAGCAACAACAAAAACCCACATACACACAGACACAACACACAAACATACCATACAGACACAAACACACACACATACTATACAGACACAAACACACACATACAGTCCACTCCAAAGAAAATGTTTCTATAAAGTTATGCAGTGCTCCGTCTTTGTCCTGGGCCTAGTCATCCATCTCTCAGGAAGAGGAGCCTGGGCAGGTCCAGTATCCCACAGCCAGTCTCTAGCAGGAAGACTCATGTGAGACATCCCCACACCTCAGTCTTCCTGTCAGTACACTAGAGAGATCAAAGGGGTCCCTCAGGGAGGGACACAACGTGAAATAGACTTAGAGCCAGGGTAGTGTAGCCTGAGTGCTGGTTGGCTGAATGAAGAATGCATGAAGCCAGTTTGGGTCTGACCCATCTGCACTCCCCTTCCTCCTGCTTCACTGGCACTGATAGATGCTCAGTGCACTGACCTTTGACTCCCACTCAGCCAGGCGGCCTGCATCTCACACAAAAGGACGAGCTTCCTAGCTAACCCTAGAAGACACCACTTCCAACGGCCTGCCATACCCCACATTCTCACAGGCCATGCCTCCTACCAACCCTTCCCAAGGCCCCATGACCAAAGGCTACACCCTTCCACGAGTTCCTCACTCTCTCTTTGCACAAAGGGAAGACCTGAGATCATGATGGCTGGGTCTGAAGCTCCTAGACTTTCCTCTTGGTGTAAAAGTTTATACTGACAATTTCTTCAGCTGTTTCTCCAAGTGGGATTCCTGCCAATCACACACCTCCCCCATCCCCGGGCAGAGGATCGTCCACCACAAAACAAGACCCCCAAACAACCATGGGCTATTGTAACTAGGAACTCAAATTCAGATGCAATTTCTCTTCCTGCCCTAGGGAAGAAGAGAGGAAGACAGATGTCCCCTTTCTCTAGCATGAGTATGACCCACACTGCACTTGTGTAGCTGTGAGTGTGAGCCCTGCTGCACTTGTGTAGCTGTGAGTGTGAGCCCAGCTGCACTTGTGTAGTAGTGTGAACCCTGCTGCACTTGTGTAGCAGTGAGTGTGAGCCCTGCTGCACTTGTGTAGCAGTGAGTGTGAGCCCAGCTGCACTTGTGTAGTAGTGTGAACCCTGCTGCACTTGTGTAGCAGTGAATGTGAGCCCTGCTGCACTTGTGTAGCAGTGAGTGTGAGCCCCGCTGCACTTGTGTAGCAGTGAGTGTGAGCCCCGCTGCACTTGTGTAGCAGTGAGTGTGAGCCCCGCTGCACTTGTGTAGCAGTGAGTGTGACCCCCGCTGCACTTGTGTAGCTGTGAGTGTGAGCCCTGATGCACTTATGTAGTAGTGAGTGTGAGCCCTGCTGCACTAGTACAGTAGTGAGTGTGACCCTGCTGTACTTGTACATCAGTGAGTGTGAGCCCTGCTGCACTTGTGTAGCAGTGAATGTGATCCCTGCTGTACTTGTGTAGCAGTGAGTGTGACCCCCCACTGCACTTGTGTAGTTGTAAGTGTGACCCCCTGCACTAGTACAGTAGTGAGTGTGACCCCGCTGCACTTGTACATCAGTGAGTGTGAGCCCTGCTACACTTGTGTAGCAGTGAGTGTGAGCCCTGCTGCACTTCTGTATCAGTGAGTGTGATCCCCCACTGTACTTGTACAGTGGTGAGTGTGACCCTTGCTGCACTTGTGTAGCAGTGAGTGTGACCCCCACTTCACTTGTACAATAGTGAGTGTGACCCTTGCTGCACTTGTGTAGCAGTGAGTGTGAGCTTTACTGCATTTGTACAATAGTGAGTGTGAGCCCCACTGCACTTGTACATCAGTGAGTGTGACCTCTGCTGCACTTGTGTAGCAGTGAATGTGACCCCTGCTGTACTTGTGTAGGAGTGAGTGTGACCCCTGCTGTACTTGTGTAGCAGTGAGTGTGACCCCTGCTGTACTTGTGTAGCAGCGAGTGTGACCCCCCTGCACTTGTACATCAGTGAGTGTGACCCCCCGCTGCACTTGCTTTTGCACACCTCTCCTGCTACAAGCTGAGACAGGACCCCTATGCTCAGGAGCCACGGGGGCTGTGGGGGAGCCCCACTGAAGTGGCAGGGCAAAGCGTAGCAAGTGGCCGTGGTGTAAGGGAGCATCAGGGGCAGGCCTGGGGCTCTGGGGAAACACTGAACAGGAGGCTCATGCCCTCAGCACTCAGCTTGCACTCAGCTTGCTTAGTCATGACCCACCCTTCCCTCTCCTTGGTCCCTTCACCAATCCTAACCCCTCAGCTTCCCCAGTCAACCAGTGCACAGTCTCCTCCCACCCTGAGATAGCTTCTGCTAACAGAGTCCTGTCTTCCCTTAATCCCGCTATGTATTCATAGACCTGCTGAGTGTATGCAGAAGTGTGCCTGTGGGTTTTCATGCAAATTCACCTGCTTGTGTGTCTGTACACAAATGTGTCTGTGTGTGTGTTTGTGAGAGTGTATACATCCTTGCACTTGGAAGAACATTCATGGGCATGTGGGCAAGGGCACCTCTGTGCATGCATGTGGACATGTGTGTGGATGTGCACCAATACAGGACTGAAACTGTGTGTATATGTGAGAATGTGTAGGATATGCATGTATGTGATGTGTGTATGCACTTGCGTGTCTGTATATGTGTGTAAGAAGTGTACACATGTCTGACTGTGCTCATATGAATCTATGGCATGTGAGAACATATGTGTGTGCCTATATGTGTGTCTGTGTGTGCAAAGTGTGCAGGCAAGTGTGTTTCCCTGACTGAGCTAGCATGGAGAGGGAGTGAGGAGAAGCAGGAGGGGGTGTAACCAGCACTCGGTATGATTGTCATTGCCAGTTTACATCTCTGGCAGCGGAGGGACTTCCCAGAACACACTGATGAGGAGCAGAGGGTGGTGGAACCAACTGTAGATAAAGATGCATGATGCCTACAGCCTGGTCAGGTGCCTCTGGCTGTACCAGCACCTCCAGAGTCCTTTGACATGGCTTGAACAGCCGGGCTCGTGTCCTGCTCACCTGGGCGCACCACCTGGAGCCTCCCTGGAGAGATGTGGACTCCACTTCAGTTGCTGCCCTCCTGCTCAGAGTTGTGATGTGACTGGCCTTGTGCCATCAGAGACAGACTGTCTTTATGGATATGTGTCCTTTCTTTACCCAGATGTGGCTAACAGGAAGCTAGAAGCCAATTTGTAGGAAAGAATCACCTCAGGGAAGACCTAGACCCCAGCTGTGTAGCCCAGAGGGTACGGCTGAGACACAAGCACATTTGTCCAGGTCCATGAGGAAAATGGATCCAAGCTAATGCCATAGGAAGACAAGAGTTGCTTTCTTCGGGTCAGGATGGAAGCAGGAGTTGGAAGCACTTCATCTCGTGTGGGTGAGTTCAACTCTTTAGCTGCATTCAAAGCTCCAGGGTCCCACCTTCTAGCCCCATCCAGGCTGGCATCTATCCAGCCACCTCTTAGAGCTTGGCTCTTAGCATTTACCTTCTGGTATCTTCTACAGACTCACCCCAGGATGAAGGAGAGGATCTGAGAAGCCATGACATGTGATTCCATGACTCAGAACACAATTGTCACTTGAAAGGGTCCTGATCAGGAAACTGAGGACACCTGAGAACTGGGGCAGAGGTGGTATAATAATATGAATATGTTTGGCCCAGGGAGTGGCATTATTAGGAGGTGTGGCCTTGTTTGGGTGGGTGTGGCCTTGTTGGAGTGGGTGTGTCATTATGGGCGTGGGCTTTAAGACCCTCATCTTAGCTCCCTGGATGCCAGTCTTCTCCTGTTCCCCTTTGGAACAAGATGTAGAACTCTCAGTTCCTCCTGCACCAAGCCTGCCTGGATGCTGCCATGTTCCCACCTTGACGATAATGGACTGAACTTATGATCCTGTAAGCCAGCCTCGATTAAATATAGTGTCTGTTCACTGCAGTAAAACCCTAAGTAAGACAGATGGTAAGAAGATGGTAAGAATCAAAGAGTATGAAGTGGGGATGGGCTCCCCAAAGGGCAATGAAGAATTGTAGGAGTCTGGGCCCTGAGGTCATCTTGAGCTTTCAGAAATCAGAATGACTTCAGTCAGGCCACAGGATCACCAGGCAAGTCTCAGAACCAAAACGAGGCTTGAAGAATGCCATTCAAGGGACTTAGGATGGGTGCAATTATTGACATCAGGCAACAATGTTTGGGTTCATTCATAGACTTGTGAATCTTGGTCAGAAATGAGCAGAGCTTCTCATAACCCAGGTCGGGCAAAAGCACAAGATTCCAAAGGAGACTTTTGCATAGAACAGCGGCATAGATTGTGTGGGTGTGCGCACATATACACCTATGTGTGTACATGGCTAGGACCAAAAAGAGATGCAGAAAGAGAGAAATTCACCCTGGAGTAGGGCCCCCAAGGACTGTACTCTGTCCCTTAGACTTTAAGAATGATTTGGGGAAAAAGCTGAAAAGCTCAAAGACAGTGACGGGGACTCAGCACCATAGCAAGGATTTCAGATGCTTGGCTGTGGACCAGTGTCACAACTCTGCAGAGGCATGGACTGGGGCAGCTAGCTGCAAAAGTCAAGCCAGTCCTGGCATCACCTCACACAGGCTGGAAGGGAACTCTTGGCCTCCTGTCCTGTAGGGTCAGACTCAAGAGACAGCAGGGCCTGGAATATGAATTCCTAGTGGGGCCTGAGATATCTCAGGCTAGCCCAGGACTTGTACCAATGCTGGGATTGAGGTCGACTCTCTGTCTAAGGGTGTCATTGCTGCATCTAGTTGCAATCCCTATTACCTATGGCACAGGCTACTCAGACACTCTCCTAGTTCCCACACTCTTGTCCCTCACTGGGGAGAAGAAAAGAGAGCGGGGTGTAGGGAACGCCAAGCTGCTTCTCAGTGTTGGGCCCCCTTCCTGCCTGAACTTTTTCCAGCAATCCGTATGGGGAGATGCTCCAGAGTCCCCCACCTAGCTAGATATTTGCTCAATGGGCAAAACAATGAAGATAGCTGCCCCGTAAGCATAGATAAGCAGGGTCTCTCCTCCCACATGAGAGACCCAGACCATAGGTTAGACATCAGGCATTCCAAGCCACTCTGAGCTGGCCAGGACTGACTGTGACCCCAGAACATCTCACCTCTCTGAGCACAGGATGCTTGCCTGGTGGGTCCTGCCTGGCTTGGCTGCTGATGTCTGCATACGCACTGGCCCCGGACTGGCCCTGGACCCACAGGGCACTGTGGGTGCCAGGTGGATGAGACAAGACAGGGCACTGTCCACGTCTCTGTCCCTAGACTCCAGATGTGCCTTTTTCCAGGCTGGACTCCTGTTCCCAGTATGTACCCATCTTGGAGATGTACCCTGTCAGGAAATATTTGGTTCAAATCTAGATTGGCTGCCTAGGAAGGAGGGGGCATGACAGTCCTATGTAAAAATGGCAAGGCTTGGACTGAAGGGCCAAAGAGCAAGCATGTTTACACTGTTTCTGGTCTGGAAAGCTCTTGGTCTGGTTCCAGTGCTCATGGTGGGTGCGGCCCAGGGCTTATGTTAGATGAAGTTCAGTGCTCATCAACTGTGGCCTAGCATTCACAGTGGGTAAGATCCACTGCCTGTGCAGCTCAGTGTCCATGGTGATGCATGTGACCCAGCATTCATAGTGGGTGTGGTCTAGTACCCATGGAAGTATGGTCTAGTGCATACAGTGGGCATGGCTCAGTACTTATTTGAAATGAGTGAGGCCCAGTGTTCATGGTGGTGGGTGCAGCCCAGTTCTCACCCAGACGGGATATTTGACAGGACATTGAAAACTATTCCAGTCTCTGCTCTTGGATGGGAATGGAGTCAGAGCAGACCAAGGCTGACCTTGGTTTCCTATCAGATCCTACCAGTTTGGAGGTGGCTATTTTCCCAGTCTCCCCACTGGTGCAAGACTGGGCTCAACTCACTGGATAGACATTTGCAAAAGATCTTATAAGGATGCACTCTACTAGCACATTGCTGGGGGTTTCAGGTGGAGGCAGGTCACAGGAAAGCTGTCAACCCCACCACCAGGTGTAAAGGACTCAGGGATGCAAGACCCCCATAAAGGCTGCCTGATATTTCCTGCCTTGCCCTCCAACAGCCTCTAGTTTCCTGTCCCTCTAAGAGACAAACTTAAATGTGAAGAGAGATGCCAGCTCTGAGCAGAATCAGGGTAGAGAGGAGATGGGAAAGTTTATTGGGCTTGATAGTGAGGCTGAGTGCTGACTCCCAGGCAGGGCTGGGCTGAACATCGTCTGTGTTCAGAAGTGTGGCCACACTTTTCTCCTCTCTCTCAGGCCTCTGTCCTCACACCTCAACTACCTCAGGCTGACAGCCATGCACCCTAAGCTAAGCAACCCTGTCCCTGCCGCTCTGGGTAGGAGTTGGGGTTCACTCCTGGCAGGCACATTATTTAGAGGCCACTAGACAGTCACTGTGCGTACCCAGCAACCCCAGCCTCATGCAGGACCGTGCCTAAGAAGCACTGTACATAAGGGTTCAAGCAGAGGCTCAGTGTCTGCACCACAGTCAACTTCCAGCGCCTCGGCTAACTGCTGATGCAGCTGGGGAGTCTGGCTTCCCAAGAGAACAACCCTTGCATGTGCCTCTCTGCCACAGAACTCTGGCAGGGCTCGGGATCAGTGGCACCTTGCAGGGTTCTCAGCAGCAAATCCAGTGCCACCATGTGTTCTGGAGAGTGGCTGGCTGCCAGTGGCTATCAGCCTCCCCAGTGACAAGATATACATTCTCATGTTGTCCCTCGGGTCATCAGCCAAAGGTGGATACTACCTTCCAGGGCCCAGGGTGGCACCTTTAGCATGGAACTTACTTAAGAGGAAATCAGAGGTTTCTTGTGCCCCAGCCCCACCTGCCTGGGCCCCAGCACTCAGTTTTTACGCAAAGCTCTGGTGTGAAAAGAACATTTATTTTCAAAGTCACCTGGCAAGTGACCTGGGCTGGGTCAGTCAGTTTCCTCCTCTACTTGCCTGTGGAGGAGACAAAGGGAGCCTGGATTCCACCCTAGGGCCACTCAGGGTCACAGGGGTGCATATGACCTGGCTTTCTTGAATGTGACCCTTGCTGAGGACTCCCTGCAACCTTCGAAGAGTCCTTGCTGTGGTCGTGTCCTCGGGCTGGGCTGGGCGTCGTGATCAATGCGCAGCTACAGCTGGTTGAAGGGGACCAAATCCATCCAACAGCTGATTTGGTTCCATTTTACCAGCTTCAGCAAAGCATTTGGCTTCTGATCCACTGGGAGGAGAAACTCCAGGAAGAAGGTGGCTCTGTCCGGCTGCTGTCCTGTCCCAAGCTCTCCCTGCTCTGAGAACTTATGCAAACTCAAGGGCTTTGGAGGTCTTCAGGGTCTGGGTGTGAGGGGTCACATGTACATTCAGACGCTCTATGTGCCCCAGAAAGGCACCCCCAGGACCTCACTGAGAAGGGGAAAGCAGCTCTTGGTTCTTGTGCCCCCAACCTCCACCTCTTACTTGCTGTGGACCCACATGTACACCAGCATTGCCTAGTCCTGTCTGGTCACTCCTTTCTGGACTATATCCAAGACCATTGAGCCTCTGACCCATGGACTCACACTTTACACCCTTGACTCTGCCTGCATCACCCAGAGGTTCTCTCACTGTGTCGAGGTAAGAGCTGTTTTTCTCAGCTAGCCATGGGCCCTGTGACTGAGCAGACAGCTCTGGCTTGTAGTGACCTTGGAAGCAAGAGTATATCAGACACCACACATGGCTCTAGGTAGGCAGAAGCTGGAATATTCCAGTATTGACTGGTTTATGTGGCGTAAGAGGTGATGAGGGACAGAAAAGGCCCAGTGTCTGTACCTTTGTCCTCTGGCCTTCCCAGCCTCTCACCATAGCTCTTACTTGGTGACTCAGAAGGTCCACATTCCCTTCAGAAAACTGGAGCAAGGGTGTGAGGTAAGAGTGTCCTCAGCAGAACAGGGAACATGGCATCCTGTCTGTTTGTCTGTCTGTCTGTCTCTGTGTGTGCCTGTCTGTCTCTCTGTGTGTCTATCTCTTTCTGTCTGTCTGTCTGTCTCTCTCTCAGTCTGTCTGTCTCTCTTTGATTCTATGTGTGTGTGTGTCTGTCTCTGTGTGTGTTGTATCTGTCTCTGTCTGTTTTTCTCTGTCTCTCTCTGTTGTTCTCTGTCTCTCTATGTGTGTCTGTCTCTCTATATGTGTATATGTGTCCCTCACTGTCTCTGTGTGTGTCTGTCTGTCTCTGTCTCTCTGTCTCTGTGTGTGTGTCTACCCTCCATGAATACCCCCACTCCAAGAACCGTTGAGTAACCCACATCCTCAGCCCCCATGGGGCTCACTGCAGCCTGTGTTCACAGTGGCCTTTCCAAGCATCCCTGATGCAGAAAGATCCTCCCAAGGATGTTTGGTGTCCCTCTGAAGCTGTAGGAAAGGCTCTGCCTTCCAACCCACACCGACACAGAGGTTCTTCCAGCCACCAGCCTCTGGCTCAGCATGTGGCTCTCCTTGCTGCTATGCAGGGCAGGCACCAAGCTCCCAACTGGGCCCATCTGCCTTTAATGAAAATGTTTCAGACCTCATTGCTGGCTACTTCCATAGTGTTGTCTATGCTGTCAATATAGCTACCGGAGTGGAAGATTTGACAGGTAGAATTGGCCCTGTGTCTTGGCCTTGGGCCCTTTAACTACCATGTTGGAGACAAGGAAGAGGACCACAGGTACCTTTGCCTTAATGTGTTAAAGCCCAAATCCCACTCCAGTACAACTTCATGTGCCCAACCCTGCCAAGGAGAGGGGTCACGGGAAGATAGAGCTGGTGTTCCCCTTTGGTCCCTATGAAGCCTCTTATTTCTGTCCAAATGTGGCCAGATTGGAGCAATTTTCCCCAATATGAGCTGATCTCCCTGAACTCCCTGCGGATATTGTTTTATTTCCTTTCTGAACAACAAAAAGATGCTCACATCACACAGCTCCAAAACCCCAAGGGCCCATGGCTTCTCTATAAGACCCACCTCCTCCTAGGCATGGGTACATACTCCACCTAAAAACTGTTACATCCCAGGCTGTTCTGCCCTCTTTTTCATTGTTATCTCCCCTCAGCCACCCTGCCCCCTCAGACACAAGACACGAGAGGCTGGTTTCATTATAACAAAGAACAACTCTACCACAGTGTGCCCTTCCTGTCCACTCTAGAAGGCAAACCAACCTATAGGGGCATGGTAGCCCTGAAGGGCCACCTAGAGCATTGGTGCCAGGGCTAGCAGAGAGATACCCAATGTGGCTGGTGTATGCAGCCTTGGCTGAGACAGCAGCGTTGGTCTGGAACCTGTGGGCCTGGCTTCTTTGGGAATCCTGTCTTTACCAGATTTCCAAAGTGAACAGAATGGGACTGTGGGGACTACTGTTGTTGGGTGAGGTTTTTGTTTGTTTGTTTGTTTGGTTGGTTGGTTGGTTGGTTTTGTCTTTTGTTGTTGTTGTTGTTGAAGTGTTGTTTTGTTTTGCATTTTATAGACAAAACAGTTTTTAATATGTTTTAAAACATCTGCTGATAGAGTCATCCTTCGAGGAAGACGTACACTCAGCATTTTCAAGCAGCGACGGATACTAGACATGAGCATTCAGTGCTGAAAACACCAGCAGCCCTGGTAAAAATCAATGGAAAATTAGACGCCGTGAAAATGCAGTACGCACTCAATTAGTTATAATTGGAGAAAATAGCAATGAAGATAAAGACAGAGCAGGGACACTCCCAGATACACACTCAATGCAGACAGTCCCTGGCACTCACCTTGCTAACCTTGCTCTCACCCCTTGAAGTTCCATGAACTCATGATGCTGAGCAAAGCTGCCACCTCACCAGGAAGCACGTGCATCATCCTGCATCTGCTAGGGGTCCAAGACCCCTGCTGGGTCCTGCTTGGAGACAGCACAGCAGCCCAGTGTGTCAGAAGCTGTAGCAAGCTCTCCCAGCTATCTGTTCCTAGGCCTGACCTTTGAGACTCAGAATGACCTCAGGCTCTGGAGTAAAACACTACAAACTGGAGGAAACTGTGGGATTCCTGGGCCTCTTGGGGGCTCCATTTCCCAACATGAAAGGTGTTGGGGGCAGTAAGTACCCGGGCCTTTTGTCTGAAGGTCAGCCCTATGTCATTCCATGCCTGTCATGGCTCCACAGGTGACCCCTGGCCATATGGTCAACAAGGACAGTGGGAGGGTTTCATCGAGCACCCTCAGCCTCACCTGAGGATGTCAGGAACAGCAGCTAAAAGTACACAGCCACCTCCAGGGACACAGAGGTCAGGTTGTATCCTTCACAAGATAACAATTATAAATACTTCTGCTCAACCTGGACCTGCTCATACTGGACCTAGTCACATGTATAGCTAGCCACAGCACAGAGGCCACTGAGTAGGTTCAGCAGTACTGTAGCTAGAGTTCTCACAAGGACAAGGAGCCTGGCTGGAGCCCCTGCACCCTCCCAGACTAGCAGTAGATAGCACCCTAGCCACTGGCAGGTTCCTGACCCCACTGCCCCTATTCCTACCTTAGGAGAATGCCACCAACTCCTGCTTGATGCTTTCTGTGTTCTCTTTCTGTGGGGTATATAAAACGTAAGCACCAATAACCTAGTATTTCTCTGCATAGCGATATTGTCCACTAGCAAGCAGATTCGCCACAAAATTAATATCTAACATCATATCGTGGCTCATTATTAAAATAGATAGCAAAGAGTTGCAGACAGCCCAGCAGGCGCAAGTGGTCCTGGCCAGGGCTGCTGCTCAGGAACTTTCTGGAAGTTCTGCTTGAGGGTATCAAGTCCCATGGGACAACCTCCAGAAAAAGCCATAATTGAAAAGCGAAAGGAACACTTGCCCCACAAACAGCACCATTTCTTTGTATCAGCAGTGCTGACTCAGCCAAAACACCACCAAGCCTCATTCAGCCCAAATCCATAACTTTTCTGTCTCTTCAAAAAATGTTATTTTTTTCTCAACACTGATAAAAGTTTAATACCAGAGTTGCCTGGGTTTTTAATAAACTTGTCAACAAAGGAGCATGGCAAATTGATGAGGCCTTTCCTGGAGATAAATTCCACCTGAGACAGACCCACGGAACAGGGGCAAGCAGAGGAGGCATGGGAGGGACGGGACACATGATTGTGTTGCTGTTCTTTGCAAAAATCAAAAGACAGACGGTGCATGAGTGTGTGTGTGTGTGTGTGTGTGTGTGTGTGTGTGTGTGTGTGTGTGTGTATGTGTGATTATCTCAAAGTTAGGACCCTACTAATCATTGATTCTATTCTAAGGAAAAAGATACAGATAAGAACTCCATCATGGAGCTGGCGAGATGGCTCAGTGGGTAAGAGAACTGACTGCTCTTCCAAAGGTTCTGAGTTCGGATCCCAGCAACCACATGGTGGCTCACAACCATCTGTAATGAGACCTGACACCCTCTTCTGGTGAGTCTGAAGACAGCTACAGTGAATTATGCGGAGCAAGTGAGGCCAGAGCGAGCGGGGCCAGAGCAAGTGGCCAGAGCAAGTGGGGCCGGCAGAGGTCCTGAGTGCAATTCCCAGCAGCCACACACATGATGGCTCAGGGCCATCTGTACAGCTACAGTGTACTCATACCCATAAAAAATAAATAAAATAAATCTTAAAAAAAAAAAAAAAGAATTCCATCATGGAGGTCAGGGAAAATTTCTGTTCTGAAGGACTGATGTGTCCAGAGACAAGAAAAAAAGTGGCTTGTCAACACAGAGTCTGGTTGAAGGCCCTGCAGTGGGTAGGGAAGATGTACTGTACCCCCATCTCCTGAGAACATAGGCCCTACCAGAGCCCAGAGCCTGGGATTCAGATATGCTGTGGGACGAAGGAGCAGAGGTGTTTCATGGGACACCACAGAAGACCTGGGTAATACATGACAGTGTGCGCTGTTCTCTAACCTCTGCCCTGTTCTTCCTCTCCCCATAGCTTGGGGAGCTCTCCCAGGATGCAGAGGCACGGCAGGACAGGCTACTGTCTTCAGACATGAGAGTGTCCCCTGCCTTTGAGGGGTACCAGATGAACATTCTACCCCTTACACAATGATGTCTTGTGATGTGAACCCTACTGTTAGAAATGTATTTGCTGAGAAAAAAAGTGAACAACACCAAGGTCAGTAAGGGGAACCTCAAAAGTGTGATCTTGGTGATCTCAAAGCAAGGTGCACAGGACACCCTTACAGCACCTTACACCCTTAAACCTGCCACAGGACTCGGTCTACAGTGATAAGACCAGGGCGTCCCCTACACCAGCTTGAACTGGGACTCTTCTTCTGCCCTTCTTCAGTGAGCAGAAACCACACTGTGCCCTTGAGAAAGGCTGAGAGGAAACAGCCAGATCTCGAGGGGGCTCAACAGCCTAGAAGGGACCCACAAGGAGGAGGAACATAGAAAACAGAGCTCCAAGCCACACTCAGGCCACAGCTGCTGATGGGTGGTGGGGACCACTCCTGGGCCTCTGCAGCCCCAAGTCACCCAAGTCCAGCCGTCTCTAACAGGACAGCTGAGAATGCAGGTTATTTATACCAGCCATGACATGGGCAAGAGTGGGAAGACACACACGGCCCTGTGGCCATATCTGGGCATGATTGAGGGCTCATGGGGCTGCCAGGAGGACAGCGTCCAGGTGGCACATCTGTCCCCGGTGTCCTTCAGCTTCACAGTGTCCCTGTGGAACCCCCATGACAGGTTCCAGGACAGCTGCCCTCTCCCCCTCTTGCAGTTAAAAATACTCTGGTTCAATGTCCTGTGTATCCTGATCTGTCCTCTCTGTGGACATGTACCTGTCCACATGTTGACTACCCAGCACCAAGTGAGGAAGCACTATTTTTAACCCAGCCCCTGGTTTGACCTCAGGGAAGGAGACCCTAGACTTTAAACCATTTTGTAGGGGACCCTCTCGACCAGGGAGCAGCCTACAACCTTTACACCCAACACTTCGACAGTAAGGCTTCTTCAGTGCCCTCCCTGCAGGTGGACAGAGGAGGCCTGGGAGGCTCATGCCACCACCTTTGTCCCTTCCCATGACCCACAGTTGTGACCTGTGAGGCTGTCCCACCCAAAGGTAGCAGACCTATCCCAGAGCCTCTGAAGACCCCCTGAAAACCTGCAAACCCAGCCAACTTCACAACCACTACAGAAGCCAGCTCTCAGAAATCCCACCCTGCCTGCAGATCCCGAGATCTCTGCCCTTGAGACGCGCAGCCCTGCATGTGCCTGCAGCTGCGGCAGCTCTGCAGCATCCAGCAGCAGCTCTGCAGCAGCCTGCACCATTCCAGCTGCTGTAACTGCTCCCCCTCCCACACGCTCAGCAGCTCCACTCTTCCCAGGGTCACAGCCAGCCGTGAACTGGAAGTGCAAAGGACGCTTTCCTCCATGGACACCAAGCAATCTCCTTAGAGAACCTTCCAAACACAACTGTAGCTGGCCAGGTCCTGAGCCCAGGAAGGAGCAGCCAGGAGAACGTCTGAGAACTGCCTGTATGTACTACCCCTTTGCATCCCTCCCTGCCTAAAAGCCATGCCTGCCTCTTTCCAAGTGTGATTCACCCAGGACACTTAGTTAGTGGCCAGGTAAGGACAGTGGACAAAACTGAGGTTCTTTATAAAGCCAGCCTCACCCTACGCCCTACCTCTACTGGTCCATACCACACTCAAGTCAACCCGAGCCCAACTCCAAAGAGGGTGCCTGACCATAGCCATCGAACAGAGAACAACACTGTACTGCAGAGTGAGACCTTCTGCAATCCAAAGTGCATGGCTGCTGAGTCAGCACAAAGCCTCTAAGAAGGCTGGCTACTCTTTCTGCTAAGGTGGCAGCGATTAACGCAACTGTACGTACCTCCCTCCCTCCTCCTCGCCAGCATCTTCTTCATCGTGCCCTGTTGCCCTGGCCCTGAAGTTCACTCAGGCCCCTTCCTTTTTTAAAGTTAAAACATTTTGGTGTTGGGATAAGATGGGGGCATGAGATGCAGCTCTAACAATGTTAACTTTGCCTTGGACTATGGCAGCTAAAATACCTGTCCTGCAGCCAACCTAGCCACGCCTAATAGCTTATTCTTCGATGCTACTCTGCACATGAGGTCGACAGTTCTAAATGAGATTGCTGAGGAGCCCTGCTAGCACCTTACCAGGCCAGCACACACTCTGAAGTGCCTGTGCCATAAAATGCTTTATCGCCCTCAAGGTACACCGTTATTTATTTAGCTGGAGTCAATGTCAGACCTCTTCTTTAGAGAGGCTGGCACAATTTACTTAGCCACCTGACTTGAAGAAAAGAAGAGGAAAAGGAAGGAGGAGGAGGAGGAGGAAGAGGAAAAGGAGGAGAAGGAGGAAGAAGAGGAGAAGGAGGAGGAGG
>NW_022196897.1:166928506-166934234 GCF_008632895.1 Mastomys coucha | reverse complement strand
CACATATACTTATGCACATACACTCTCTCACTTAGACACTCGTGGCTCAATCCAATCTGCAGGCTGCCCAGTCCTAAGTTCCAGGTATAAACCACAGCATGGAACATTAAGTTTGCTACCATGATGCTTGACCCTACTGTTCCCCCACCAGACTGCAGGACCTGTGACCCCTGTTCATGCACATCTGGAAGTTGAGCACCAAGAGGTGCCTCCCGGTTTCAGTGAACTCAATAAAGGGAGCACATGTCTTCTTGGAGCTTCTGAGTCCCCAGCCTGCTAGGTGAGTTCCAGGTGGTGACATGTCCTCTTTGTTCCCCATGGGCCTTATCTGGGTTCCTTTACCTCTTAAAATCCTTTGGCTACATGGCTGAATGGTGCCTAAACTAGGAAAGTCCATGTGGGGATCCCTGTCCCAATCCAGCCTGCCTCACCTCTTCTTCATGTGAAAACTCTAAGACGCCATAGAAGACTGTCTTGGCCAACCACATATAGCATGATGGTTTGGAGTCCTGTGAAAACCCATGTAAAGACACCACAACCACACACCTCGAGTATCACCAGGGAATGGGTCCTCACACACCCTGGGGATGGGGGTAGACATGCATGGGGTTGGGGTGGAGGTGTCCAGGGATACTCGTTTTTAACTCAGTGGGTAGAGAGCACCAAGGTGATTTATAACCAAGGAGGCTGAGGCTCGCTCCTTGCAAACTCTCTACTTTTACTGCTCAGTCAAACCTAATTCCAAAACACTAAGGCTTTTATTTAAACACCACATCCTGCAATAAAGCTTTAATGTATGACAGACATATCTAGCGGAAGACAGTGGTGTGCCCGTGGCCGCTGGCAGTGTCAGTGGCCGCACACCGGCTGTTTACTTCCCTGTGGCCGGAGCTGGAATCGAGTAGGGCATAGATGACCTTCCGGGGTTATGGAGCACTAACAGCTCTGGGACCAGTGACCAAGAGGGAGGTAATGCCAAGGACAAGGCTGTTCTCACTGCCTGCCGCACTCTCTACACTTGGAGTCAGAGATCAGGAGAGAATGCAGTCTTCTAGAAGGAAGACTCAAAAACTGGGAACAGACCCTTGACTATGGAGGGCCCTCAATTACAGTCACCTCAAGAAAACTCAAAATGGAAGCCACCTGTGGGCTTAGATTCATCCATGATATTCGGTCTGAGGATCCTCAACCTAGCTTCAGCTGCTTGGATCACATGACTGCTCAAGCCCCAACACTTAGAGCTGACAGAGGGGCCCTGCCCTGCTCCCAATCCCATTCCTGCCAAAGGCCATGGTGCCGAACACAAGGGGGGTACCTGCCACACACAGCTGACAGGGACAAGTGACAGCAGCAGTACCCGCACTCTCACACAAATGTGACAAAGAGCCCCCAGGCCTTGCGTGGGGACGCTCACTGCAGCCAGATCACAGGCAGCCACTCTAAAGACCCAGAACTGAAGCCAGGCAGATGTTAGTCGCAGGCAGCCAGCTTTCTGCTGGACCCAGAGCCTTTGCCCTGCATCAACCTGGGCAGGACTAGCCCTGTGGGAAGGACTTGGAAGACCCTGCTCTCCTTTCCTGGGACCCAAAGTTGTCAAGGCCCGGCTGGCCCTTACTCCTGGCCAGACCAGCTGTCAGCAAAGCAGGCAGAACAGGGATCCTAGGTCACTCGTGGATTGTTCAGCAGAAACTTGGCTAGTCGTCCCAGGAAGAAGGCTTCAGGTTGAATTTAGTGAGAAAGTGTGATGAAATGATGCTGGGGCTCTGGTGGGGGCAGTCGGGGACAGAATGGGCACAGAGTTGGCGAAATGAAATAGCCTAGGCCCCCAGAGTCCCTGGATGGGCTGCTGTACCCAGGTCCCCGGGGACAACTCCGACACCCAGACTAGGACAGTTTCAAACCCTTGGCTCCCTTTATCCAAATCATCATGGGTGGTTAAGGTAACCATGAGTAGAGTTGACAGTGAGATTGTCAGTGAGCAGATACAATCAGCACACAGGGGGCAGCAGTGTCTACACAGGGCCTACTCCACCTGCCTTCCCCACCAGGCCCTGTGAGCCAGAGGCCAGCAGAAAACTCATCCCTCAAAAGTCTTTACCATGTGGCTACCAAAGTCTCTCCCCTCCCTTCACGCCCCACCACCACCACCAAGCACTGCCTTTTAGAACTTGCAGCCTCTCCCAATGGTCTGAGCAGTCCCCGCCCCGCCCCCCACACCCTTTCTGCTGGAGAGGCCTCCCTCAGAGCACAGCGAGGACCACTACAACTCCATTCCCAAGCCAAGCTCCCAGACCCCTGATGGCCCCGCTCGGGACCCCAGGCCTGCCAGAGGGCCTCCTCCCTCTGCCGCAGTCAGCACACTGAATATTTAATGTCTGACGAGCACTTCCACCTGCTGACACAGGCAAAGTGGCAGAACAATGCCAACAGGGACAGGGACACAGCCAGTCCCCTTACACCGGCCTCCCGAGGCCCTACCAGTCCATCGCCCGCCCTGAGCAGCCACCCACAGAGCATGGGCCACCCCTCAGTCTGGCGAGAGAGTTCCTAGCCTGAAATACATACTTCTTTACATTCCATAGCTTAGCAGGTCCATATGGGCATATAAAGAAGTATGTGTCCCAAGCAGGTAGTTCAATGCGCACAAGAACGGGGCTCCGAGGAAGTGGCCCGCCACAAGCTGGCCCCCTTTGATGTAGTCTGTGTCTCAGTCTCTCACAGACATGCACACTTGATAAAGACTGGAAGCAGATAGGGCATGCTGGAAAGTCTCAAAACCCCTTTTCATCCCCACCATTGTGTACACCTCCCTCAATGGAACGAGTTCTTTCCCCTTCTTCCCAACAGAGGGAAGTCACATCCCAGACTCTGAGAACTAGCATCCAACTCTGCCAACATCTTCTCTCTCCTTCCTGCCCACCTTGTCACCACCAAGGACAGTGAGGGTTGGGTAAGGAGACAGAATTCAAGAGCAGCTCCACCCATGAGCCATCAGGGACCAGCACCCCAGACTAAGAACCAGTCACATCCTTTTCCTGAGGACTTGAACAGCCCACGTCCCTGAGGACAGATGAGAACAAGCAGTTTTGTGAGTCTCCAGAAATGAATCAAGGGGACTTACCTGGATAGGTGATGGCTCCCCTGGCAGGACCCTGATGAATTGCTTCCCAAAATGAGAGTCCCTGAGAGGAGGTCTCAGTGCCTCTTTCTTCAAAGTGAAGGAGAAAGATGGTGATCTTGAATTCCATATCCCCAGAGTGTCTAAGGGCTACTAAGAGGTGACCTACTCGTTGGCCAGCTCTTCAGAGCTCAGTCTGGCCTGAGAGTTGATGCCAAGCCAGTGAGGGAGTTTCTATTCCAGCCACCTCCTTCTTTGGTCCCCTTCCCTCTTCTCTCTTCTGTACCCTCTGTCCTCCTGGTGACCTACAGTCACCAACGCCATCCCCTGCTACACAGCATGGCCACCTGAGATGGTCATAGGAACCAGTTCCATGAAAATCTGGAGGCCATCCCTGAAGGGCCTGTCCCTCACCTGGTCCCTGATCTATCAGTGCCCGATCAATAGTAGTTTATAGCTACACAAAGGGGCTGTCTGCCTGTTTGCTGTACCAACTTCTGAAAAAGGTATAGGCTAATTTGAAAAAAAATTTCAAGGGAAATGCTTGGGAAACTTAGTTGTATTTTGTCTCTCCTCTTGAATTTTGAGATCTCTCTGGAAGAAGTGGAGGCTCCCTTCTGCCCTACCAACTTCAATACCCAGAGTGAGGTAGAAAGGAATCTGAAAATCAGAAAGATGGGCAGGACTTCCAGGTCAGATCCTTAGTAGTGAAAGGGAAGCCATTCTCAGACTGAGAGAAAAAAGTAGAAGGAGAAAGCAATGGTCTGGGGTGGGGGAGTGAGGAGAGGAGGAAGGAAAGGAGGAAGAAGACACTCACATGCTTGGGGGCTCACCCTAGGTGAGCCTGCAGGTAAAGTGCTGGAACCCCGGAACAGGTGTCCCTGCAGGCAGCTACCTACAGAAAGAGCTGAAGATAGCCACTGCAGAAGAGCCGGTGGGTGCAGACACAGAGGGTCCAGCTGGTCTTGGACCTGGTGTGGGGCTGCAGGGCAGTCCCAGCTCCTGAAAGAACATTAAGTTCTTCTGTGTCAGCAGGACAATGTCTGTCTCTGGCATGACCTGACTGTCCCTGTCCCTGTGAGGAAACACCCCAGAGAGCATCCAGACTCTCCCATTCCCAGGAAGGCCCTGTCTCTGCAGAGCACAGCATGCAGAAGTCCCCTGGTTGTGGTGGCTGTAGCTGGGCAGGATGGAGAGAGGATTAGGGTACTGAGAGCCGCTCATGCAGCAGGAATGAGTGAGGGACGGAAACTGTGCCCATTTCCCATGTGGTTGCTGTTAAAATTTCTTTTCCATATAGCCAAGGATAAAAAGGGCAGCCAGTACATCAGCCTTGGCTTCCAGCTTCTGGGGGTACCCCTGGTATGGCTGCACTCCCACTTAGACTCCCTTAGAACTCTAAGAACAGAGCCTCTGCCCTCTGCCCCAACTCCCAGGTGTTCATATGATAGCTTCTATATGTCAAACAGAAAGTTGGGGGGACCAGAAGAGCAGAGGTTGATTCAGTCTGAGCCCACATCTTCAGGAGCTGCTCATTGAGAAATAAATGAGAGTCACTTCTCAAAAAGTTTCCCACCTTGACAGGAAAGTGGTGTCAGCCACCTCCAAGCAGACCCTTCTGGCATCTGGGGTGGGGCCTTATCCTGATGACCACCACCCCCAACCCCCACCCGGTGAACACTACTAGCTCAGCCCTAGCCCCAGCCCCAGCCCCAGCCCCAGCCCCAGCCCCAGCCCCAACCCCTGGATGCCTGACACAGCACACTTCTGATCCTGGCAGGGCTGGGAGAGCTTCAGAAATCCAAAGTCCCAGCCCATGACGGCCTTGTCAGCGCTCCTCAGAAATCCCCCACCCGCAAGCACTCATAGGCGTTGTGGCAAGTTCCAAGGTAAGTTTAGCCACAGTCTCTGGTGTTGCCCTCAACTGGTTAATCTATTTCCTCAGCTCCCGTGCCAACCCCCTAGAACAGCGGACGCCATCCACCCTGCCCTCCACCAAGCATCCAGGGGCGCTGCTTTCTTGCAAAAAGCCGTATGTCAAAGTTCTGCATCCCGGTTGGACGCGCCCTCCCAACCCTCCCAACCCTGCCGGCTGCTGGCTCTGCAGTTTTCCAAATGTGGATGATGCTGGGAGAAACTCCAGGCGCCCCCTCGAAGCCACGCGGCACCAGCACCCACAGCACCCACCTCACCGGAGGGCACACCCCCACCACTGCCGATAAGTTTTCAGGGGCTTTCCTAGCTGGTGGGCAGCTGAAGCAGCCAGCTGAGAGGGACT
Organism: Mastomys coucha; assembly: GCF_008632895.1. Classification (NCBI taxonomy): domain Eukaryota; kingdom Metazoa; phylum Chordata; class Mammalia; order Rodentia; family Muridae; genus Mastomys; species Mastomys coucha. The sequence continues at coordinate 166,928,838 of NW_022196897.1, read as the reverse complement.
CACCAGGGAGCCCTGGGCGCCCCTCGGGCTGGGCTGGTGACAGCGGCAGCGGTGGTGGCGGGCGCAGGGTCGCGGCTCCCAGGGAGATGCTGCAGCAGCGGCAGCGGTAGCCACCTCCTGCCGGAGCCAATCGCAAATGCAGGGGTGGGGGCGGGCCGGAGCTCCCATTGCGTCCGCACTTGATGGGAAGGGGGGCAGAGAGAGAGAGAGAGAAAGAAGACACCCCGACTCCGCACCCCTGCCCTTCCCCCAGCCCTCCTGCAGCAGCGCAGACTTAGCAGCAAGGAAATCTTGAGAGAGAAGGAGGAAGAGGGAGAGGGAGAGGGGAAGGG